>NW_007250930.1:152775-219777 GCF_000164805.1 Carlito syrichta | reverse complement strand
TCTCTGATCCATTTGGAGTTAACCTTTGTGCATGGGGATAGATAGGGGTCCTGTTTCTGCCCCTCTAATTTTTGATTTACTGTAGAGACGAGGTTGCCCGGGTGGATCTTGAACCCACGGCCTCAGGCAATCCACTCGCCTCGGCCTCCCAAAGTGCTGGGATTACAGGCTGAGCCACAGAGCCCGGCCAACTCTTGAATTCTTAGGCTCCAATGGAAACAGGGAGGGAGTCTCAAAGTGACAAAGACTGCCAGTGTCTATCGAATATTCATTATTTCTTACTAACAAAACTACTAAGTTATTGGAGGCAACTGCACATGCCTTAAAAATTACATTGCCTGGCCTTTCTCACATGTGTGGTCAATGAGAATAAGAAGTCATTGAGAGGTACTCTGGAAAAAGATCCTGTGCTCTTTGGGCGATCCCTTCTTCCTGCTCGGAATGAGGAAATTATATCTGGAAGTCCAACAGCCATCTGTTAACCCTGAGAATAGAAACTACTTACTAAAAATTGCAGAAACATGGGAAGGGTTCCAGTTCCTGATGACTTTCTGGAGCAGCCATACTAGCTCAGGGCTCCCTTCCTCTAGAATTTTGTATGAGATATTAATTCTTGTCTTTTCTAGCATTGTGGTTGGGTCTGTGTTATTGACAGAAGCATTAACCCCCACCCCACAAGTTCATATAATTCTCACAATCATCTTGTAAGTATTATTATGAATGACCTCACTGTTTTTACAAGATGAGGGATGATCAATCATGGAGTCAGAACTCAAGCACAGTTTTATCTGGCTCTGGGGTACATACTTTTAATTCTCAGGTGATCTGGTACATCAAGCTAGGACAATCATGTTTAGGCAAAGTGGTGGAGGAGTGTAGATACCAGAGCAAGAACCAGGTAACCATATACCAGTGGGAAGACCACTTGGAAGGGGGCATGTGTATATTTGTGTGTGTGTGCTCACAGTAACAAGGCCCAATAAATACAATTATACTGCGGATGCTGCTCCATTTGTTTTTTTAGTGCTGATCATTGCACTTGAGGTATTTCTGAGCTTGAAAACTCAAGTCAAAATTAAAAATATGCCTAGTGGCTAGTCCACTAATTGAGTTAATTTAAATGCCATTCCCAATAAGTCAAATCCTGAAGAAAAAATTTTGATCTGAATTAACTAGTTTAATTGTCTGCAAATTCCAAATTGACCAAATAATTGCAAGTTAATCCTCTTATTTAATGCTGTGTGCAGCTTTCTGCTCTGATTGGAAATGGGATATTTATATCCTTGAGTTCTCTGCCTCTGTGTAATAGGAATGAATCCCTTCATCAGCTTGGGGTATAAATGTCAGGGGCCTTTTGGTATTGTATGGAGACATTTTTGGTTGTCACAACTGGGCGATTTTACTGGCATCCAGTAGATAGAGGCCAGGAAAGCTGTTAGACATTCTGCAATGCACAGGACAACCCCCTGCAATAGAGTTATCCCAGCCAAATGCTAGTAGTGCTGCTGTAGAAAAACTGTGCTGTAGTCAAACAGAACTTAGTTAAGGGAGAATTAGGCTTAGTTAACCTTTTAATAACAGCCTAATCAGTTATTTCAGGCTCTAAGGTAATATTTAAACCTGCCCTGTTGATTCATCAAATCAAGCAGGTAATTGATCACACTCTATTTCACTTTTTCACTCTAGATGCAGTCAAAAACTGTAGCTGATAGGTTTCTAAAATCCATCAACCTTTCTGTTTCAAGTCTTTGTGTTTACTGGAAGGTCATTAAGTTGCTTTGCTTTTGAAGTCCATTTATTATTTCTAGATCTAGTGCAGTCTATTTAGTCTTTCTTAATGCTGTCTAGTGAAACATTAATGAGAAGCTCACGCATAGTCATAGAATTTGTCTGATTACCTCATTAATGTTTAATGAGCTTGCTGCTTACACTTCAGGATAACAGAAATTGGATAATGTAATTCTTTCTGGGTGGAATGCCCCTAAATTTGACTCTAAATTATTAATCATTTAGGCTGAGGACATTAAAAAGTCTTTTGTCCATAAATTTATCTAAACCTTTGACTACATAATTTTTGTCAATATACTCTCTTCCCAGAAATGTAATCAATTTTTTTGTGGCTGAAAACATCCGATTTTCTTCAGAGTACAGTCCTCAGAATGCAAAACCTGAGAAAATGAGCTTCATTGTAAGATTAAAACTTGAGGATACTGTTAAGAAGCATATAGTCACATCAATTTCCTAAGAAGAAAGGAAATGTGTGGTTTCTAAAATCAAGGTAACATCTTTAATTCTACATACATGTATTTATGTATCTTTATCTAAGTTTATTATACATTATTCTAAAATCCCATTTTATGTATTTTTGGCACAGCTATTGAGCAAGTCCCATAGTAGAAATAACTGTAGTATTACTCAGGCAATAAGTTTCTTTTACAGTTGAAAACACTCCAATACAAAAACATGTTAAATAAGTTGTTCCAGTCAATAAACCTAGAACTTTTGTTTCCTGGCCCTTTTTTAAGAATGATGGCAACAATTTCTTTCCAATAGAGTAAGAATAATAGTGAAAATCAGACCGTAAAGTGTTATGAAAACTCTTAGATAATCCTGACTCTACCATTCCTAACTACCTCATGTCAAAGCAACAGCAAACTAATTTCTGTCAATTCATGGGAGCTATAAATCAATTCAAGCTGTGTTCATGTGTTCAGCCCAGAATCATTAGAAAATATTATAAAAGAAGCATTCCACTGAATTAATCAGCCTCAGCTCAACACAGGAGTACAATCAGGATGACCAATACTTTCCAGCCTCTGCTAATCCAGCCTTCATTTCTCTCAGCCAAAACCAATTAGCTTGACTGAAAGCTAGAGTAATAAAGTTGCAGTGAGTGCTTTGCAGCACCACTTTGCAGCTTGGTTTTAGTGGGAACATAACAAATAAGACAGTCAAGCCGGTCATTTTGGTCATGAAAATCAAATTGTTGGGGTTTGAGGGGTCTCATTCTGGATCAGTTGAGAAATAGTCCTGAGGTCAAAATATTAGATTTATTGCTTGAAGAATAAGCTAGAATAAGCTACTTGATTGAACCCATGACAAAATCACGCTGCCTGTTCCTCTTTCCTAAGTTTTCCTAGGTAGCTACACACCTGAGAACCAGTCTCTGCAGGGGTAGAGACTGCCCTTTGTACCTGTCACCTGAAGAAGTAAAGAATGTGTGTGTGTCCTAACAGGCTGGCTAATAAAAGATAGATGCCAATAGCTCAATACTCTTCTAGAAATCCCACCATGAGGAGCCAGTAAAAGAAGGAAGGCAGAAGCTTCTATCCAATACTTCCAAAAGCCTGGAAATTCCAATTTATGGACCAAGGAGGAAAAAATGATTCCCATCTTCCCAAACATCTCACTGCTTTACAAAACAAGAGACTTACATTTTTAATTTTTAGTAGTCAGACTTCAGGAATGGAAATAGAAATAGTCTTTATCCTTAACACAGACTTTGTTTTCAAGACAATTCAAAATACACTATTGAATTGATGGTTCAGACAGAGTTGGATAGAGTTTAAATTCATCAACCAGTGTTTTTGTGAAGATGACCAAATTATATTAACCTGAATTATTGAGTAAATCTACAATGTCTCTTGCTTGTGATGACAAGGTTAAAAATAGACACTTAAATAACTGTGTGGTAAAGAAAGCTTGGAAATAATTTCAAGCAGTAGTTCTCAACTCTGTCTTCAATTTAGAATCATCTGACGAACTTTACAAAATAAATATTAACGAGCTGGGATGATGGCACATGCCTTAGTTCCAGGTTTCAGGAGGCTGAGGCATTAGGACCCTTGAGGCCAGGAGTTCAAGGCCGCAGTGCACTATGATCATGCCTGTGAATAGCCATTGCACTCCAGCCTGGGCAACATGCAAGTCCCTGTCTAAAAAAAAATACAGTTATTAATGGCAATCCCCATTCTTAGAGGTTTTGATTTAACTAGCCTATGATGTATCTTAGAAATTTTTTACATTTGAAAATTTCCCACCAGGGCCTCCAAATTTGTAAAAGAGCCTCTCCTTTGTCTAATGCAGCCCCAAGGTAGGGGCCAGGGCTTGGTTCAGACTGTGCTCTGTCCCCCTCTCCTCATCTGGACCTCTTTGATCAGTATTATAGGGGAGACAAAATTCCACCCCTATCTTTTTGAAGTCTCAGCTGGGTCTAAGAATTAAACTCACACAAGATAGATTAATGAGAGAAAAACGTACAAATTTATCTAATACAAATTTTACATGGCACTAGAGCCCTCATAAAGAAATGAAAAAAAAAAGAGAGAGGAGAGAGAGAGAGAATGAAAGTCAGAGTGATCTTCTTGCACCTGCTATTTTTTTTGTTTGTTTTTATCTTGCCTTTGATTCAAAACAGTCATTATGCCATAACAGTGTATTTTGGGGTGATATATTTTTTACTCCTTCAGTACAAACTGAGCAAGCATTCCAAGCAGCCCTACTCTGCAGGCTCTGTTTCATAGATATGGAAAGTAAAGCCCTGAGATGTTAAGAAATAGAGAAGAGACTAAATTGAGTAGTGCCACAAAAGTACAGAATTAGAAGCAGCTGACCCGGAAGCTAGTCTGAGGTCTGTCCCTTACAAACTGTTACCCTCAGAAGCTTCCACTGTCTGGGTCTTCTGTCCCCCACCTTTTTAAAAAAGTATAATGGATGTGTGTGGAGTCTTGGTTTTCGCTTTGAGGAACTCTGGGTCTGGTTTTGTTCAATTTAATCCAAGATGTGGGGAGTTGATTAGTCTGGTTTAAAAATTAGTTTTCTAGTTCCAGAGGAGATGCTAAAAGCAGATTTCCCCCTAAATAAGTGGCCCTTTATGCAGAGACACAGATTGACAGAGTGAGGATAAAGCACAGCAAACTTTGCTGCTCACTTCCATTCTCCCAAGAGCCAGTGTGGAAAAGAGGGGAGGATCCCTGACCAAAGGGCGGGGAGGGTTAAGGGACACAGGGTCTCCCCATTCCTGGCAAATTCGAGGCATGCTCAAGGTGGAGAAGGTTGTGTAGAGCCTTTCTGCTTACCAAGGCTTCTCAGAGAAATTGGCTCTTTCCTTGCTCAAGAAGAAACAGAACTTTTTTCCTTTAGCAGATCTCAGTAAAACTGGATCTGATAATCAGACTGTTGCTTTAACCGGTGGTTCTCATGCTTTAGTGTGCATCAGAATGACTCAGAGAGTGTTCAAACCCAGATTGCTGCCTCTATCCCCAGAGCTTCTGATTCAGTAGGTCTGAGAATTAGCTGTTTCTGCTGCTCTGGGGATGACACTTTGAAAACCACTGCTTTAGGCCATCCTAGAAAGAGCCACTAGGTTCTCCCTCTAGTTGCGATGGTTTGGGGTCACTAATACCTTTTTGAAAACCACTTGTATTTTTGGTGAAAGAGGTTTCTACTCTTTGGGTTTCATCAGGAATAATGTACAATACTACAGTATTGTTAACCAAAGATGAATTTGTCATTCTATTAAGCCATAAATACCAAAAAAAATTTAAATTTAAAACAAGCCACACACAAGCACAAAAACACTTGACCTTTTCTTTGACAAATTAATATTACAGATAATATTAAAAATATAAAGATCATATTCAGATTTGCTTCTATATATCTTCATTTATAATTTAAAAGTTCCATATGGTGACTAGTAGTATCTTCACAATTATACTTTTTTCTCCACTTATAGTCAAAATATTATTTAATTTTCTTGCTATTGTAAATAAAACCTCTATAAACATAAAAATATAATACTTTTGCAGCATTTTGGATTATAAATACAGCCACGGTTAAATTGAGTGAAATTATCCCTTATGAACATTTTAGAAAATCTTCTTCCCAGCAAGTCATTTACTGAGAGAGATGAGAGAAGAAAAGAGATACCAAGTAATTGCAAGTCTTACTCTGAAGAAATAAATGAGGTACGAAATGGAGATAATAGACGTGAGTAGTCACCAAAGAAGGCCTCCCTGAGGTGAATTTAAGCTGAGACTGAGGATAGAATTAGCTAGCCATGCTGTTGGTAGAACATTCCAGTTTACTTTTTTTAAAAAATGACGTGTGCAAAGGCCCTGTGGTAGAGAAGAGTTCCTGGTAGAGAAACCAAAGGAATAGTAGAGAGAAGGGCAGGATTCGATACCAAATGCTTTGAAAGTCATTGTAAAAAATTAGAATTTTTTTTTAAGTTAGAATTTTATTCTCAGTGAAATGGATGGTTTTAAGCAAAGGAGTTATATAACCAGAATTTTGTTTTAAGAAGATCATTTTTGTTGTTAGGTGAAAGAAGAATTGGAGGAAGAGTAGAGGTGGGGAGACCCACCCAATAGAAGGTGTTGTGGGCTCCACATAAATGATGATACAAAATTGGGCTAAGGTGGGACCACGGAGATTGTGAGTAAAGGAAGTGTATTTGGAGGTAAACCCCATGTGATTTCCTGATATGTGAGATGAGAGAGTGAAAAAAAGGAAGGATGGAGGATGGCTCCCAGATTTCTGACTCCTGTAATGGAAGAAATAGTTCTATCACTTATAGACATGGGTAAGACTTGGGAGGTGAGGAAAAGATGGCTCATGAGATAACTGAAGTGTGATTCCCTAGCAGTTTCCCAGGACCCCCCACTAAAGAAGTCGGATGAGGGAGCGATTATAGGACCAGCACCTGCTTTTCTCTTCTGTCTCTATGATCTCTCTTCTTTGGGATTCTTCTCTGCCAAACCATGCTAGAAGGTGCAATCACCTTCCTGGTTACCTAACTCTTGAGGCCACAGTCCCTCTCAACTACTCTTTCTTGTTATCTCTGTTACTCTTATGGATTTTACTGCTGATCAAAGGGGAAAACAGAAATGTTTTAAATTTCTAATAAATATAAAAATTTTAGTAAAATAGTAAACATTTAAAATTTCAAATCCCTGGCTTCCTTCTTTCATTGAGTTATGGAAAATAAGAGCCTGGGTGTGTTCTGTGCTTTGAACTTGTATTTCTAAGAGGGGGCTTACTATGTTCTGAATGTTTGTATCACTGCAAAATTCATATATTGAAACCTAACCCCCAAAGTGATGTTATTAAAAGGTTGGGCCTTAGGGAGATGATTAGGTCCTGAGGATAGAACCCTTATGAGTGGGTTTAGTGCCCTTATAAAAGAGACTAGATGGCACCTACTTGCCATTCTGCTATATGAAGACACAGAAAGAAGATACCATCTATGAGGAACAGGAGCTCATCAGACACTTATCTTAATATAATGGTGTCTTAATCTTGGACTTCTCAGCCTCAAGAACTATAATCAAGACATTTCAGTTGTTTATAAATTACCCAGTCTAAGGTATTTTGCTATAGTCTCGTACCACCTATACAGACCAAGACAGAACTTTGCCAGCTTCTCCATCTCAGATCCTCTTTATTCTCAGCCTTCCTCTTTGGACCCAGCCCTAGGTCTAATGGACTGTTTTCTCCTGGAACACATGATTTCATGCACTATGAGCTTGTGAATCCAGCAGGTGCTTTCTTTTATTAAGGAGGTATATTGGTTTCCTAGAACTTTCATAACAAATCACACTGAGTGACTTTACACAGCATAAATTTGTTCTGGAGGCTAGAAGCCAAAATCAAGGTGTTGGAAGGACCATGTTTCCTCTGAAGTCTCCATGGGAGAATACTTCCTTGCCTCTTCCAGCTTCTGGCAGCCCCAGGTGTTCCTAGGATTGAGGCAGCATTACTCAACCTGGCATCCTTCTTCACATGACAGTCTTCTCTCTGTGTCTGTGTCTGTGTCCACATTTCTCGCTCCTTATAAGGATACCAGTCATATTAGATTAAGGGCCCATCCTTTTCCAAAATGACCTCATTTTCATTTAACTGATTACTCTGATATAATAATCCTATTTCCAAATAAGGTCACATTTTGAGGTACTTGGTAGGCTATGGCATTAACATATCTTTCTGGGGGATGTCATTCAACCCATACAGTGTAAAATTTGCATTTCTTTTCATTATAGATCACATGACATCTCTACAATTTCTCTACCCACCACCCACAGTGGACCACAGTGGACTGGTCCCATTTGGATATTCCTTCCATCCTAGCCTGGTAGCCTCAGAAACTTCATGGGGTTCTAGAGGTCATGGATCTGTATAGCTCACCCCACACTGTCATATAATCAGGATACTTGCTTATAAACTTGTGATGTGAAAAATAATAACATGAAGAATGTTTGTGTTGGCCTGATCAGTGCATATTTTTCCATGTAGACAAGCCACGTGGGAAAGTCAACTTAGCAGACAATTGTGCCTGAAGAGAATAGAAGAAGCTGAAGATGGAGATAGGAGGCTGGGAGGCAGGGTTATACAACTTGGACATTTGGTGGCATCCACCCATAACAATAAGGCTATCAGAAGGGCTTCCATCTTCAGTCAGTGCTTAGATGGACACCACTAGTCTTACCTTTGACAAGTGACTTCTAACTCCTTGGTTGACAAAACCCCCACCCCCACTCGTATTCTTGAGATACATATTAAATCTTGAATCTAGTTAATGTCCATTCTTACTGCCTGGGGAGCCATTTGACTGCTTTAAATTACTTGCTAATCTCCACTCTGATCCATTAGGATTTCATTTAGGGTTTAATTCTCTGAGGGCATCTTCATTGCTAAGGCCTGAGGGCCACAGTAACAGCCACACTAAAGAACTGAAAAGTTTCCTTATCTTCAAAAAAGCAGAAAGTATATTCTGATGGGGAGAGGAAAGGAAGGTAGAGGCCCTAGCAAAGGAGGCTGCCTTGTTGGTACTGTACACTGCAAACCCTCAGGAATGTGGGAGAATGACAGGAAGACCCTAAGGAAATGAGAGACAAACAAGGAAAAGGAATAGTGAAAGCCAAACTTTGTAGTTTTCCCCAGAGCCAATTCTACAGTACCCTCCTGCCTCTTCACAAAGAGCAGCCAGTGAAAACTGAGATGACGACAATGTTTTTTTTTTTTTCCTCTTAAAACTGGGCTCGATTTGAGACAGAATATTAATGTCAAAAGGCTCAATATCTCATTACCAGTCCCCATGGGCATATAGTCCCTAGAAAAGATAACTATTTGACTAGATAATGATAATGTGTGTGATAATTTATAGTCAGCATTCCACATACGTTTTCGTTGAATGTTTTATTTGCAACTAGTACTTTGAAGTGAGATTTGCAACAACTATATACATATATATTTTAAAATTTGAACTCAGGATTTGAGGATCATTAAGCCCATACCAGTCTTCACAACAGAGCAGCTTCCTTATTGATTTACCCAGGACGGGCAATACAACGTCTAGATTCTTTCCCTTTTTCTTTCAATTCATTGCGTAAAAATAGACTGAGGCTCACCCCAGTTTTCTCCAAATCTTGCTTGAAGGTGAGCTTGAGGTCACTTTAGTGGCTATCAAAACTACTTCTTATTGCCAAGCTTGGAACACTTTTCCCAATTCTCTGTTTGAAATTCTGTCTTTGGGGGAACTTTAACCTCTTTCAGACTTCTAATTAGCTTTTCTTCAAGGACAGGAGTTCAGTGGAAAGTGAAAAGCTTTGGAGAGGTTTCCTAGGGCACATGGGTTGCAAAAGTAATGGGACTCCTTTCATCTCTTCCTCTGAGTTAATTCTAGAGATTAATACTGCTGTGTGTAAAGTATTCTTTGGAACCAAGCCTCCTGAAGAAGATATTGATGAATACAAGCAGACACAATTCCCAGATGGGCCACTGGCTGATTTATGCTGATCCATGCACCTACACTCTCACAGATTTGTCTTCAATGACAACTCTTATAAGATGAGTCATTCTTGCATGGACTCTTCATAGACAGCCTATTATAGATCCTTCCAAATCCCTGCAGTCAGTGCAATCTGGAGTCAAGTACTTTTCCATTAGTTGGGGGAATGTTTTTCAAGTGGAAAAGGAATCTTCCATTCATTTGGACATGAGATGAGAATGACTGGCAGAAAACATATTGTCTTAAAAGACTCTGTTCCCAAAGAAGTTCTTTGCTTTATTTTCACATGACTAAAAGACCAAGTCAAGTGATTTTTCTAAAATTAAGGAGCAGTCTGTTCTCAAAGATAAATCTATCTTTTGATTTAGTCGACAAATACTTACACAGTATCTACTACAGTTCAAGCAGAGGTGCTAGGTTTAAAGTATAAATTTAAGCCAGGCTCGGTGGCTCAGCCTGTAATCCCGCACCTTTGGGAGGCTGAAGTGAGTGGATTGACTGAGCTCGCGGGTTCGAGACCCGCCTGGGCAGCGAGACCTCATCTCTACAATAAATCAAAAAATCAGTTGGGCGTGGTAGCGCATGCCTGTAATTCTGGCTACTCAGAAGGCTGAGACGGAAGGATCACCGGAGCCCAGCAGGCGAGGCTGCGGTGGCCGGGAGCGGCCACTGCACTCCAGTCTGGGCGACAGAGTGAGACTCCGACTCAAAAAAAAAAAAAAAGTATAACTTTAAACAATCATAGAGTTTCCATTCTAGTGAGGAAGATGGATAAGAAGGAAGCAGAGGCACAAATAAACTCAATTGATTCCAGTAGTGACAGGTTTGGGTTTTTAAAGAAATGAATCTGATAATTGGGGGGTAACTAGGGAAGGAAATTCTATATAGGAGGATCATGGAAGGCTACCCTTAGGAGGTGATTTTTGAGCCAAAACCTGAAAGATGAGAAGATAGTCATGAGAAGTGGATGAAGAGTCTTCCAGGCAGAGGGACTAAGAGCAAGTATCTCGATGTCAGAAAAGTGGACATTTTAGAACATAAAAGAGCCCATACACCTGACTGAAGATGAGATAAGAAAAGAGAAGAAGGTGAGAGTTTTCCTGTGGGAGACCTGGTAGGCAATGGCAGGTCTCTAAGAGCAATGAGGAGACGTAAGAGGAATTTCAACTGTGTGAATCATGTGGTCCACCAAATGATGACCTGTTTAAGAAATGTAAAAAAGTCGGGCTCAGTGGTTCAGCCTGTAATCCCGCGCCTTTGGGAGGCTGAGGTGAGTGTATTGCCTGAGCCTGCGAGTTCGAGACCCACCTGGGCAACTTGGCAAGACCTCATCTCTACAGTAAATGAAAAATTAGCCGGGCGTAGTAGTGCACACCTGTAGTTCCAGCTACTTGGAAGGTTGAGGCGGAAGGATTGCCTGAGCCCAGCAGGTCGAGGCTGCGGTGGCCGGGAGCAGCCACTGCACTCCAGTCTGGGCAACAGAGTGAGACTCCAACTCAAAAAAAAAGAAATGTAAACATTGACCAAAATCTTTGTTCTTTTAATTTATTTATAAAGTTTAAAGTAATATATAGTGGATTTTATTGGGCCAGTTTTGCAGCATCTCAAATTGGATGCAACTGTTTTAACAGCTTTTGAAGAGTCCTGTGAAGTTTGTGTTGCCTAGTTCTGATTTTATCTCCATAGCAGTGTATTAAGGAATGGTGGGCTAGTCAATGTCAACGAGTTATAGAGTGGTTTAGTCTTCTGATTAATACATTTAATATCAAAAATCAAAGGTAACCAGCTCCTTAATATTTCATTGAGGAATTTTTTTTCTTTTTTTTTTGAGTTGGAGTCTCCTCTGTCACCCAGACTGGAGTGCAGTGGCTGCTCCCGGCTACTGCAACCTCAACTTGCTGGGCTCCAGCAACCCTTCCACCTCAGGTTTCCAAGTAGCCAGAACTACAGGCACGCGCTAACACGCCAGGCCAATTTTTTTGATTTATTGTAGAGATGAGGTCTCACCAATTTGCCCAGGCGGGTCTCGAACCCGGGGCTAGGGCAATTCACTCACCTTGGTCTCCCAAAGTGCGGGATTATAGGCTGAGCCACCAAGCCCGGCCTCATTGAGGAATTTTTATGCATACACTGATTTCTTTCTAATTCCTTTACTGTCATTTTTAACATGGAATTATTTTGGCTTTTCTAATATTTTAGTACTTTGATACCTTCTCTTTTTTTCAATGTTAGTTATTTTTTGTTTTGTTTTGCACAGCCCTAGGTTATTATATGATGTGATTGCTTTCATCATTTTCTGGTTCATTTCTTGATTTAGCCTTTTTAACCCTTTTTAAATTCTCCCTTTACAATCTAATGTTTATGGTTAAGGTAACTCAAGTTTGAAGTCTTAATCATACAGTCTGTTATGCTAACCCTGTTTGGGTATTCTTTCTACTAAGTTGGATAATTTTCCTTTCTCCTGAGTCTGTAAAAATAATTTTTCCTGGTTAGAAATACAAAATTTTACCATTTATTACATGGCAGGGTTGTATAAATTACTTCTCATTTATTTGGGATACTCTTTCATGTTAATTTAATGTTTGAAAAGAAATAACAGTGAAATAATTTTAAAAACAAGTTTTTGTTAAATCAATACATTTGATAAATTTGGCGAATTGTGTATTTGGCAAATTGTCATTGGACAAGTTAAATTTCTGTAAACTGGTACTTGACAAGTTGATTTTCAGATAATTCACCTAGAAATGACTCAATTTCCATTAGTGAAGAAAGAACATGCACATAAATACAAAAAAATGTAAATTGTATTCCAACTTCCACCTTTTGGGAAAAGCACAACCTACTTACAGATTTACTCTGGTACTTTTTAACGCTTCCAATCATCAAAGTTGCAGAAAGTTCTGAAGTCCACTCTCAGCCAGACATCTCTTTGTGTACAGTTTTATCAAATTCATACGATGCATATTTTGTTATACTTTCAGAGCAGACTATTTTCTTTTTACAAATGCTCACCTCTCACAAGTAATCTTTTTCTGGGATGTGAACTCAATTACTAAGAAGAGGAGTTAGCATCAGTACAATAGAGACAAGAATTTATTAGTGCTTCTCATTAAATGTCTTCCTGGATTTTTTTCTCCAACAAAGTTCCTGGTATGGTGCCGGATGACTACGCAAAATGCTGTTACAAGTTGTGGGATTTTATGATTTAAAAGTAATCTAAAAATCAATTCCCTTTGCCATTTACTCTAAGAGACAATTACTTGCTTTGTATTGTTTTGAAATGTGGTCAGATGAAGAAGCTTTCTCTGGCCCTCATTGTCCTCCAAGTCAGAGGTTATATGTTCCTCTTACTCAAGTTCCATTTTATGAAAATGGAAAATATTTTTGGTATGTCTTTGCTGTTTCTCTGTTTTTTTCTCTTTCTGAAGCAATGCCAAGAAATTGCTTCTGAGTTTTTGCCCACCTTATATTCTCCATCTTGCTCAAATATTTCTATCTTCTTTTGTCATTGTCTGTATTTTACTTTTCTGCACAAATATAAATTTAAATGAGTATATTTTAAGAAAAGTAGAAGCAGTATCAACTCTGCAAAGGAAGTAAATATGCTTGAAATTCCACTGTCTTTTCTCACCCAGAAAAAAGCAGAATGACATTATTTGAGCTAGACACTTTTACTTAGAAGACAAACATTTCATTTAAATGTGTTACTTCTGTATTCCAGCCTGGGTGACAGAGTGAGACTCCAACTCAAAAAATAAATAGATAAATGTGCAACTTCAAATTTTACAATATTTTCTAGACAATACAAGATTTAAAATAAATAAATCAATAAATACATTGGTGGAGTAGGCTAAAATGCCCCTTACAAAGGTGGCCACATCCTAATCCTGAAACCTGTGAATTTATTGTGCATGGCAAAGGGACTAGGCATAGGTGACCAAATTAAGGAGTTTGGGATGGAGAGATTATCATGGGTTAATCGGGTGGGCCAATGTAACCACATGGGTCCTTATGAGACGGAAAAAGGCAGGTCAAATCAGAAAAAAAGATGCAATGATGAAAGCAGAGGTTGGAGTGATGCCGGCTGGAAGGGGGCCATGAACCAAGCCATGGAGGCAGCTTCTAGTAGCTGGAAAGAGCAAGGAATTCGATTCTCCCTGAGAGCCTCCAACAGGAACACAGCTCTGCCAACCCTCTGGTAACTTCTGACCTCTAAAGTCACTAAGTTTGTTGTAATTTGTTTACAGCAGCAATAGGAAAGTAATACAACTGGAATGTCAAAAGAACTTTCCATTTGGAATCTTTTTTAAAGAGTAAGTTTCTTTAAGGAAATATTTTTACACTTTTTGAGGACACTTTAAAAAATCAACTGAGGAGTTATTCCTCATAAGCTCTCTTTACTTTGGGAATTTGGGTTCCTGAGAGAAATATTATAACCTTAGGGCAGCTGAGCAAAGTTAGGCAGACAATGAGAAGTTTCTCAAGTTTTAAGCACCAGCCCAGCACTCAAGCAATTAAAACGTCTAAAGCTTCAAAGATCATGGTTGGATCTGAGATCTCAAATTGTGTCATTAGGCTGTCTTATGCTCCTCTGCTCTCAAACAAACTCTCTTCTATATGCCAGACATTATGGCCATGGAAATTCAATACACATATATTTAATTTAAGAACGTCTTGAGGAAAGAGGATAACTGTGGCAGAAAGGTCCCAGGAGGACTCTGATTGACCTAGTTTGGATCATATGACCAAGGTAGATTCATGACTATGGCTAAGGAGATGAAATATTCTGGTTGGCTAGTCTGAAACATGGGCCTACCTCTGTGGCAGGAAGTTGGGTCAGCCTCAACCAGTCTTCACAGAATGGGTTCCCCACAGCTACGAGAGTTAAAAATTAAATATCAATGAAACTGACCAAACTGACAAGTGTCTGCAAAGCCAAAGAAACCATCAAGAGAGCAGAGAGACAGCCCACAGACTGGGAAAAAATATGTGCCAACCATATCTGACAAAGGCCTAACATCTAGGATTTACAAGGAACTCAAACATGCCAAAAAAAAAACAACCCCATTACAAAGTGGGCAAAAGATATGAATAGGTACTTCTCAAAAGAAGATATATGAGCAGCCAACAGACACATGAAAAAATGCTCAGCCTCGATAGTCATCAAAGAAATACAAATTAAAACCACACTGAGATACCACTTAACTCCAATCAGGCTGGCCATCATCAATAACTCAAAAAACAACAGATGCTGGAGAGGATGCAGGGAAAAGGGAACATTTCCACACTGTTGCTGGATGTGTGAACTAGAATAACCTCTGTGGAAAACAGTTTGGCAATTCCTAAAGGGTCTAAAAATCACATGACCTCTCAATTCCCCTACTGGAAATATACCCAGAGGAACTCACTCTATGAAAAAGATACTTGCACACACATGTTTATTGCAGCATTGTTCACAATAGCAAAAACATGGACCCAACCATGCTGCCCATTGAAAGAGGACTGCATTAAAAAAAAAATGTGGTACTTATACACAATGGAATATTGCACAGCCATAAAGAACAACAAAATAATGAGCTTCACAGCAACTTGCATGGACTTAGAGACTATAATACTGAGTGATCTATTACAGAGACAAAGAACTGAGTATCACATGTTCTTCCTCATAAGTGGACCTTGAACAATTATCATAATACTATAAGAAAAGGATTGTCAGTAGTGATAAATTGCCAGGGGTGGGGAGGAGCAGGATTAGCAGTGGTGGGAATCTTCCGGTGGAGGGAGGCACACCTCATTAACAAGGGTACCTGAACATTTGTATACTTAGCCCTGAATTGTACCCCACATCTTTAAAATAAAAAAATTAAAATATAAATAAAAAACAGAGATACACGATCATGTAATTGTGGAGGGGGAGAGAGAGAAATGGAAAAGGCTGTTTATGATTTTCTAGTTCTTAGATACAATTCCTCATGAGACCAAGTCATAATGCCTATGGATGCAGAAATATACCATATTCTTCCAATAAACTCTCCCATTTCCTTAAGAGTATTTATATTCTTGGCATCCAAATTATTCCCAACTCAAAAGACCAAAATAATCTGTCATTAATGAACTGAAATATCAGGTAATGTTTTATTGATAATGTTTTATTGATACTGGTAGTGGAGTTCCTCCTCCCATAATAACCCCCTGATGTTCGTTGGACTAACTCTCTCTGTTCCCTTGTTTTGGGTAATTCTGGCCAAACCAAAGTTCCAGAGGTGGCACATGTGTCTCAGGTTTGCCAATTAGCTTATCCCATTCCCTTGGTCATAGGGATCAGTTCAAGGATGGACAGGTAATACAAGGCCCAAGACTTTTGTAAAAACTGTTGAAAGAGAGACTCTCTCAGCTGAGCTGTGCAGACATAAAAGCTGCTAGAATCCATCTTACCATCATGAAGAAGCCTGCCTGAGGATGAAGAGAAGAAGATTTAAAAAGGAAGAAGAGGCTGCTGAGCCCTGGTGATGTAGTTTGAGTATATAAATCTAGCTGTGCTTCATCAACTCCTGGACTTTTCAACTATGTAAACCAATCAATACTCTTTTGTGTTTACACTAGCTTGAGTAACATTTCAGTCACTTCTCACAGAAAAAGTTTGTACCAGTATTTTAACTCATCTATCTTTTCAGTTATTGTCTCAGTTATATTTGCATTAGTAATTCATTGTTGGGCAAAAAGCCACTCCTAGACTTTCTGTCTTAAAACAATAATGATTTTTTAAATTTCCATGATTCCGTGGGTTAAATGGGTGAGTCTTCCGTTGGTCTTGCTAAGGTTTACCCATGCAGGTGTATTCCTCTGGTACATCAGGTTAGGGCTGGGCCTAGCTCTCCAGGTGATTGTTCATCCTCAAGGAGGCTAAACTATTCTTTATGTGGCAGTTTCAGGACAATGTTTAGGGGTAAGCTCCAACACACAAATGCTCATCAACCTTCTGCTTATGTCAGTATCATGTGTATGGATATCACACTGGCCAAAGCAAATCTTATGACCAACCCCAGAGTCAGTGCATGAGGGATCTAAAACAGCATGAATATCAGAAGGTTGATATATCAAAGGGTCATTCATGCAACAATTTACCCCCTTCTTCAAAATTTTCAAAATGCATGCGAGTATGTTAGCCTATTTGAGCATCACAACAGCCCTGTGAATTACTGAAAACCAGCATCATTATTGTACAATTCAGGGTCCAGTCAGGAGATAGAAATACCATCAGAAATTTAAACAAGAAAAAAATATAATATAAAGAATTATTAACTGGTAATAGGGAATTAGCAACTGGGAGGAGATAAAAAAGAACTCTGAAGAATAACCTAGGGGTCAGGAAGAGTAACCAAAAAAAAAAAAAAAAGAACTTGGAAGGTAAGGCCAAGTTGCAAGCCTCATTGGGGGCAGGAAGAGTATGCCTATAGCCCACTGAATGGTGAAGAAGTTTGCTGAGATGTCAGGCCGGAGCGGGTGGGCTGTGGCTGGTGAGCAGGGAACCATAAACTTCTTGCCAGAGTGCCAGCAAAACTTGCAGAAGTATGAGCGCCCCTGGTGTCCAATGCATGTCATCTACAGCTGTGCCATTGGAGCAAGAAGGAAAGAATAACACCGGAACCAGAAGAAGAAGCCCTATCCACCTGCAGTGTCCCTGTTGCACTCTCTATTGACAAAGATTTACATAGTACCAGCTGGCAAAGGAGAACATAAGGTCCAGCTTCATAGTGGAGAAACACCCTAATTCTTTGTGTTCCAAACATAGTTCTTATTTCCATTGTGTAGTAGCAGTTCAATTTCCTCTTGGTAATAGAGATGAATTATTTTAGTCAGTAGATTAACACCTTTTTCTGCTGGTTGGCTCAGTGGTCACCCTAAATGGCCAGATGGCAGTCTCATCTTCCTGGAAGCTGCAGTATCACAAAACAGGGCAATGAAAGGTGGATTTGGAGCTGAAAGATAATAATAAATTGATAATGTCATGGTTGTCTCTGTTTTTCAAATAGGAAAACTAAGATTCAGAGAGGCTAATTGACGTGCCTCATTCCATCTGCTAACAAGAGGGAGGGTCCAGGACTTCAACTCAGGTCCTTAGACCTAAGATCTGAAGGTGCCTTTTTGCCCCTGTAGGGATGGTAGTTCAAGTAGACTGTATCAAGCACCAGACATGGAGCTATAAGGCCTAGGTCTGAATTGTACCATTCACTCTCTGTGAAACCTTGGGCAACTCGCTGAAGCATTCTGAGCCTCAGTTTTTTCAACTGTAAATCAGGATACTAGGCCCCAGTTGACAGGATCAGAATGAGAACTGAATGAGTTAAAGGTCTGTGAAAGCACTATGTAAACTCTAGCAGATTATACAAAGCGAAGGTGTCATTATTAAGGATTGTACAGACTCTCAATTTACTGCTTACACATGGAAAATTTTGATTAATTCCTTAGCATCTCATAGTTTATGACAAATGGCCTCTATTAAGGGAAGTTGCTGCCACCCAGGCAGCAGCAGGGTGAATTCTAAAATCAGCAGGAAATGTAGAGCAAGTAGGCATAGTCCAGGATAGGAGGAATTGATAGAGTTCCATGGACCAGTAATCTCTGAATCTCAATTATTTCTGCCAAATATTTCTTTCAAGTCATTTTGGGAAATGGCTCACTGCCTTTTTCTATTTTATTAAATCTAAGAACCTCATTAAGTCAAACTATCAGTGATGCATTGTCAGCAGGAAGAAAATAGGGAAAATCTTCTTTCAGTGTTTGATCATGAAAACCTTTCTAACAAACCCAAGACAAACACATTCCACTCCTACTGCCTATTCACACGAGATTAACTATTGTGCCTGTTCACAATATTCAATCATCATTTCTTACCCATTTAAGAGCTGCTTGCATGAATTAGGAAATGGAGACCAGCAGGCTCCAGTGCATCTTTCCACATTCTCAGCACTAGAAATATGGCTTAATTAAATGCAATTAGGACATTGACACTATTTATATTAAGAAAAGAAGAAGCTAAAGTGCTCTCCCTCCAAAACAAAGAAAAAGATTGGAGAAGTTAAAATTTACTTTGCACTCTACTACACAGTCTAGGCTGCTCCCTGGTTTTCTGTTGTTGTTGTTGTACATTTCAATCTATGCTAGTTTCAGTCTTGCCTAACAAGCGCCTATGTTCCATTTCTTGCCTTTACTTGCCACATTGATGGTCCCTACTAATAATAAGCAGTTGAACATGTTTGTAGGAAAAAGCACAATTTCCTATGTTCAGCCCAATTTATAAAAATGTCCTTTTCCACGTAGTTTTGAGAAAAGTGTTTTATCATTAAACATCATCATTCTACTTCATCTTACTACCTGTCTGAGTACCTAATTTGATGTCTGGCACATAAACATACAATAAATATTTGTTGACTGGAGTCCTGTGGATTCATATCGTGGCCACTTATCAATGAAAGAGTTTTATAAGAAGAATTCATAAGGAGTCCTAAACTTCTAAGATGACATTTAAAATTAACTGGTTTACTGTGATAAAACTAAGCCAAGATTTTTAAAAAACAGTCTTTTCTCTCATTATAAAAGTGGTAAATGTCACTGTGGATTTTTTTTAATATAAAAAATAAAGAAAATAAAAATTGCCCATAGTCTCACAACCCAAAATATGTATGTATTTTTTATTTTGTTGTATTTTCTTCTCTTATTCTTTCTCTCATTAGGATCATACAATACATGGTTTTGTATTTAGCCCTTTTTTACATAATATATTTTGGACACTTGTTCTTATCACTACATAGTCTTTGAAAACAAAAATTTTAATGGCTGCATGATATTCCAGAATATATTTGAATATTTATGTGTATGTGGGCTCCCTCAGTGTACAAATACATAGGTACACACACACACACACCTGAATTTATTGCTTACAATAGTAAAGAACACACACACACACAGAGAATACCACATGACACAAAGCTGAATTCATTGCTTATTATAGTAAGAAAGAGCCATGCTGGTCAGGTTCACAATCTGGCTGAGCAAAACAGAATGATGATTTCATACAGGATTCTGGGGAAGTGTGAACTTAGGATTTGGCAAATTTTCAAGGGTATCATCAACTCCAGAAATGTGGTTACTCCTGTGAGACTGTTGTTGATTGACTGTCAGTCAGAAGCATATTTATTGGACTACTGCATTCCTGATTGGCTGACTTTCAAGTGTAAGAGACTACCACTGATTAGTTGGTTTGCCAAAGCATGATCCTGGAAGCAAGTTGCATAAATTGATAGAATTTAAAACCCAGTTACATTGATACTTGTTACCATAGTTACAGAACAATCAGTCTTTTCTTAGAAATATAACAAATATTTTTTTTCTTTTTTTTTTTCTTTTTTTGAGCTGGAGTCTCACTCTGTCGCCTAGGCTGGAGTGCAGTGGCAAGCTCCCGGCCACCACAGCCTCAACCTGCTGAGCTCAGGTGAGCCTTCTGCCTTAGCCTTCCAAGTTGCCGGACCACAGACTCACACTACCACGCCCTGTTAATTTTTTATTTTTTGTTAAGACAAGGTCTCACCAAATTGCCCGGGCTGGTCTCGAAACTGCGGGCTCAGACCATCCATTCACCTCTGCCTCCCAAAGTGCTGGGATTACAGGCTGAGCCATTGAGCCCGGCCTATTTTTATTCTTAATTTATCTAATCATTCTCTTGTTATGGAATAATTGAATTATTCCCTATTTTTCTATTATTATAAATAATGCTACATGGTCCATCCTAACAAATCTTTGAACATATCCCTAATTATTTTGTTAGGAAAGATTCCTAGAAGTGAACTGGTGAATCAGTAGATGGTTTTTTAAAAATTTTATAAAAGTTATACAAGTTTGTTACAGAACATTTAGGAAATATAGATACTTAAGAAGGAGGAAATTAAAATCATCTATAAGCCACCCCTTCCCATGCCATGTAATCTCTGTTTAATGTTTAGTTTTTATTCTTCTGTTCCATGTTTTGTGCTTCTGTAGAGCTACACAGATAAATACAAATGAGCCATTCTGATAGTACTCTTCCAGTTTGCTTTTTTCACCTAATTATCACAGATGTCTTTGTCATTACATAGTCTCATGTAAAGGTTGAATACAATGTGTTCATATCTGTATATAATACCACAATTTAACTTTCTTCTATTGTTAAATATGCAGGTTTTCCTTCCTCCTTTTTTTGTTTATTCCTGCCTGTATATCTTCCTGTCTTCCTTTTTATTATGATTAGTATTGTTATATTATTCAAGATCTTTTTCCTATTATAAACAATGGCTTATTGTACATATTCATACCTAAATTCTTGCACAAATCTATGTTTTTGTCTTAGAATACATTCACAGATAAAATGGATCAAATGGTACGGAAAAGCTTTAATACCTGATAAATATGTTACAAAAATGGTTTCCAGGAAAATAAAAAATTTAAGCTGTCCATTTTTTTCTCACCCTCTGAAATACTTTGCTTCATTGTTTTTTCCTACTCTTTGACAATTCCATAGAAAGATTTAATATCAGATTTCTATACAAATTTGTTTTTCACCGAGTTGGGGCTTGAAAACTACTTTCAATTTTGTTGTTAATATTTGTTTTTTTCTTCTGTCAACATGATGCTCTTTTTCTGTGGCAGGCCTATATTTTCTTTTTTTTAATTTAATTTTTAATTTTATTTTTTATTATAAAGATGTGGGGTACAATTCAGGGTCAGGTATACACACATTGATTATACAGGTACCCTTGTTGATGACGTAGGCCCCTCCCTCCCCTGACAGTTTCCCACTACTGCCAATCCCTTTTTTATAGTATTATAATTGTTCAAGGTCTGCTTATTTTCATATATGGTTGTTAGAATACTTTATATAAGACATATTCACCCTTATGGCATTTCAGACATCTTATTATTTGCTTTACATTTTATTCTTTTTTTTTTTTTTTTTTTTTTTTTTTTTGAGTTGGAGTCTCACTCCTTTGCCCAGGCTGGAGTGCAGTGGCCACTCCCGGCCACCACAGCCTCGACTTGCTGGACTCCGGCGATCCTTCCACCTCAGCCTTCCAAGTAGCTGAACTGCAGGTACGCGCTATCACGCCCGGCTGATTTTTTTTTATTTATTGTAGAGATGAGGTCTCGCCAAGTTGCCCAGGCGGGTCTCAAACCAACGGGCTCAGGCAATTCACTCATCTCAGCCTCCCAAAGGCACAGATTACAGGCTGAGCCACCAAGCCCAGCTAAATTTTATTCTTAGCGTTTAAAAAATATCTTTGTTATGGAAAATTTCAAGTTTCCTGCGATTGTATATACTGCATACCATGCTAGGGAGACCAAGATAATGAACACATTACCCAGTTTCACTGATTATCATGGTAATCTTGTGTATGAAAATGCCCCATTCTCCCTTTCACACTCTAGGTTATTTTGAAACAAATTTCAGACATCAAATAGTGTCATCAGTAAATATTTCTGTCTGCATATATTTTTAAAGCCTAACAGTGATACTATTATAACACCAAAACAAACCTGCAATCATTCTTTAATATTATTAAATATCTCCACTGCAAACTATTACCTTGTAGTTCTTGGTAGTTTGTCTGCTCTAGCTTTACTATTTTTTCACTTGCCATCTTTCTGCCTCCACTTCCCCAAACGGAATCATTCCTGATCGTCCTTAAGGAGCTATAGATTTCACTTCTTTTGAGGAGCTTCCCATCTCCCTCGTCTCATAATCTTTTCTGCTTACTCTTTATATCAATCAGAGTCCCTGAAGGAAACAAATGGTGCACTCATAAAGAGTTAAGGGACCCAACAAGGGATGGTGAGGCATCTGGGAACCAGAAGAGCCATTCCAACCTCTAAGTCTCAAGGAGCAAATAGAGGAATGGTGTTACTGATACCTTCTCAAGAGTTGGGACTGTGGAAGAGGAGTTGTCCAAAAGAAGTATAACCAGAGAGGATCACCAGCACTGCCAGAACAGGAGGAGGCAGGGCTGGAGGCTGGAGAATAAATATCCTAACTTTTCTTTCCTCTAATATCCTTCCTTAGGCTGTGCCTAACCAGAAGTCAGATGGCAAGAAAGCCCAGGTTCACGGTGGCTCATGCGTGTGAACCCAGCGCTTTGGGAGGCTGAGGTGGGAGGATTGCTTGAGCCCAGGAATTCAAGACCAGCCTCGGAAACAGTGAGACCCCCATCTCTACAAAAAAAAATTAAAGAAAACAGGTGTGATGGCACGCACCTGTAGTCCCAGCTACTCTGGAGGCTGAGGTGGAAGGATCGTCTGAGCCCAGGAGGTTGAGGCTACAGTGAGCTGAGATTGTGCCACTGCACTTCAGCCTGGGCAACAGAATGAGACCCCAACTCAAAAAAAAGAAAGAGAGAGAGAAACAAAGCCCAGTCATTCCCTCTCCTAGGGTTTGACAGAGAGGAGAGGTATACATGGCTAGTGAAGAAAAGCCACCATATTCCTACAGTAGTCCTTTGTCACATGGTGTTGTATGTGCCGCTTTGCTTGTTTCAGCTCCTTGAAGGCAGGTGCTGCAGTCCCAGGACCTGTACAATTCCTTGTGTAAGTCATTGCTCAATAAGTAAATACTTTGGTCATTCAATACATATAACAAGTGATGGTAAATACATGGCTAATTCTCATATTAATCCCTATCACCTCATGCATGGAGAGGGGAATGGAGGACTTCTCAAGTAATTAATTAATGAGAGGCAACACAGAGATGTTGAGAAAAGAAACTTTGCAGCCACACGGCCAAGGTTCAGGTCTAGTTTCATCACTTCCTAGCAGAGTGGCCTGGGAGCAAGTTATTTGACCCTCGGTTTTCCAATTTAAAAGTGAAAGCACCAGCCGGGTTCGGTGGCTCAGCCTTGGGAGGCTGAGGTGAGTGAATTGCCTGAGCCCGTGGATTCGAGACCCGCCTGGGCAACTTGGGGAGCCCTCATCTCTACAATAAATCAAAAAATTAGCCAGGTGTGGTAGCGCACGCCTGTAGTTCCGGCTACTCGGAAGGCTGAGGCGGAAGGCTCGCCGGAGCCCAGCAGGTCGAGGCTGCGGTGGCCGGGAGCGGCCACTGTGCTCCAGTCTGAGCAACAGAGTGAGACTTCAACTCAAAAAAATAAAATCAAATAAAATCAAATAAAAATGAAAGCAACAATAAATCTCCCTCATAGGGTTTTTGAGGATTAAATAATTGAATATATGTGAAATGCCTGGAAGAGTATCAGGCACATAGTAAGCACCAGAAAAATGTAAGGTCCTATTATTAATGAAATTGTAATATAAAAGTGTAAGATGTTATAATTATTGGTATTGTTATTTGTGGCTAAAATTGTGGTCCATCTCAGAACAGAAGTTCTTTCCTTTCTTTTCTTTTTTTAGGGGGGAGGGTGTTGGGGTCTCACTCTGTTGCCCAGGATGGAGTGCTGTGGCACAATCATGGCTTACCACAGCCTCAACCTCCTGGACTCAGGTGATCCTTTCGCCTTAGCCTTCAGAGTAGGTGGGACTACAGAAACGCACCCCTACACCTAGCTAATTTTTTGATTTTTGGTAGAGAAGAGGTCTTGCTGTGTTCCCACGCTGGGCTCAGGCAATCCTCCCACTTTGGCATCCCAAAGTGCTGGGATTACAAGTGTGAGTCACTGTTCCCAGCCAGGATTTTCTAATGTTGAGGTGTTTCTGGGTCTTTTGGGCGATATTCTACAGTATAGTGTGCACATATAATGGCATCTACTTAACCTGGTGAATATACCTCAGAAGGAAATTGCTGTGAAATTTTAGAGAAAATGATTCATTTTTTTCTCTCTGATGCAAAGCTGGCAGCTGTAGGAAATGCATGAAATTAGGGCCTTTTGGTCGGACAGACTTATGATGATCTCCCCTAAGTCTAATCTTTTTTTAAAATTATAATCAATATTTTTTATTATGATATTGTGGGGTACAGTTAAGGGTTAGGTATACAAATATGCTTCATTCAGGCACCCTTGTTGATAAGAGGTGTCTCCCCGTTCCCAGACAAATATTTATTACCGTTAATCCCATCTCCCTCCCTCCCCTATAGTTTCCCAGTACCATCAGTCATTTTCTTATAGTATTACATTGGATGTTCAAGGTCCACTATATGAGTGAGAACATGTGATACTCAGATCTTTGTTTCTGTGAGAGATCACTCAGTATTATAGACTCTAGTTCATCCAAGTTGCTGCGAAATTCATGATTTTGTTCTTTTTTATGGCTGCATAGCATTCCATTTTAATCCAGTCCTCTTTTGTAGGACAGCATGGTTCATTCTAGGTTCTTGCTATTGTGAATAATGCTGCAATAAACATACGTGTGCAGGTATCTTTTTTATAGAGTGATTTGAGTTCTTCAGGGTATATTCCCAGTAGGGGGATTGCAGTGTCATATGGGAGGTTGATATTTAGAGCTTTTGGGAATCACCACATTGCTTTCCACAGAGGTTGCAATAATTTACACTCCCACCAACAGTGTAGAAGTGTTCCCTTTTGGCCACACCCTCTCCAGCAACTATTATTTTTTAAGCTATTGATAATTGCCATTCTGACTGGAGTTAGGTGGTATCTCAGTGTGATTTTGATTTGCATCTCCCTGATGATTAGTGAGGTTGAACATTTCTTCATGTGTCTGTGGGCTGCTCGGATGTCTTCCTTTGTGAAGTGTCTGTTCAAATCTTTTGCCCATTTTATAATGGGGCTGTTTGTTTTGTTATTTTCAGCACATTTGAGTTCCTTGTAGATCCAAGATGTTAAGCCTTTGTCAGACCTGGAGTTGGTAAATACTTTTTCCCAGTCTGTAGGCTGTCTCCCTGCTCTCTTGATGGTTTCTTTGGTTTTGAAGAAGCTTGTCAGTTTAATGAGGTCCCACTTGTCTATCTTCTCTCATATGGCCTGTGGGTTTCGGGTTTTGTTCAGGAATTGGATGCCAATTCCGATTTCCATGAGGGTACGTTCTTCATTTTCTAAGGTTCTCATGGTTTGAGGTTTTACGTTTAGGTCTCTGATCCATTTGGAGTTAATTTTTGTGTATAGGGATAGATAGGGGTCCTGTTTCAATCTTCTGCATGTGGTCAGCCAGTTTTCCCAGTACTATTTACAGAATAGGTTCTCCTCTCCCCAGTGGTAGGTGGTGGAGGCTTTGTCGAAGATGAGTTCGTTGAGAAATTGAGGTTTTGCTTCTGGAATTTCAATTCTATTTCATTGATCTATATGCCTGTTCCTATACCAATACCAAGCTGTTTTGATGATTGTAGCTTTATAGTAAAATTTGAAGTCTGGTAATGTGATACCGCCTGCTTTGTTTTTTTTGCTGAGGATGGTTCTGGCTATTCTTGGTCGTTTGTGTTTCCATATGAATTCCTGTGTTGTTTTTTCTAGATCTGAGAAGAATGTTGCTGGTAATTCGATGGGTATTGCATTGAATCTGTAGATTGCCTTAGGTAAGATGGACATCTTCACTATGTTGATTCTTCCAATCCATGAGCATGGGATATTTTTCCACTTGTTTGTGTCATCTTTGATTTCTTTGAGCAGTGTTTTGTAGTTTTCATTGTAAAGGTCTTTCACATCTCTGGTTAGGAAGATGCCAAGGTATTTCATTTTTTTGTGTCTATTGTGAATGGAATTGTGGTTTTTATTTGGGTTTCTGGTTATTATTGGTGTAAAGAAATGTGATTGTCTTTTGCACATTTATTTTATATCCTGAGACTTTGCCAAAGGCCTTTATCAGTGCAAGGAGGCTTTTGACAGATTCTCTTGGGTTTTCAAGGTACACAATCATGTCTTCTGCAAAGCGAGATAACTTGACTTCCTCTTTTCCTATTTGGATACCCCTGATTGCCTTCTCTTCTCTGACTGCTCTAGCCAGGACTTCCAATACTATATTGAACAGGAGGGGTGAGAGTGGGCATCCTTATCTTGTTCCAGTTTTCAGGGGAAATCCTTCCAATTTTTGTCCATTTAGGAGTATGTTGTCTGTGAGTTTCTCGTATATGGCTTTTATTATTTTGAGGTATGTTCCCCATGTGCCTAGATGTTCTAGGGTTTTTATCAAGAAGGGGTGCTGGATTTTATCAAAACCTTTTTCTGTGTCTAATGATATAATCATGTGGTTTTTGTTTTGACATCTGTTGATGTATTTAATTACATTTATTGTTTTACAAATGTTGAACCAGCCTTGCATCCCAGGGATGAAGCCTACTTGGTCATGATGGATGATTTTTGAGATGTGTTGTTGAACCCAGTTTGCTAGGATCTTGTTGAGAATTTTAGCATCTATGTTCATCAAAGATATTGGCCTGTAGTTCTCTTTCTTTGTTGGGTCTTTACCTGGCTTGGGTATCAATGTGATGCTAGCTTCATAAAATGATTTGGGGAGAGTTCCATCTTTTACAATCATCTGGAATACCTTCAGTAGGATTGGTATCAGCTCCTCCTTAAATGTCTTGTAGAATTCTGCTGGAAAGCCATCTGAACCAGGGTTTTTTTTTGTAGGTAGTTTTCTTATTACATAGTCAATTTTCTTGATTGTTATTGGCCTATTTAGGGTCTCAATTTCTTCTTGTTCCAACCTAGGCAGGTTGTGTGATGTCAGAAAGTCCTCCATTTCCTTAAGGTTTTCAAGTTTGTTTCCATACAAGTGTACATAGTAGTCTCTAATGATCTTTTGTATTTCTTCAGGGTCAGACGTGACTTCATCTTTTGTGCTTCTGATTGTGTTTATTTGGTTTTTTTTCTCTCTTTTTCTTGGTCAGTCTAGCTAGGGGACCATTAATCTTGTTTATCCTTTCGAAGAACCAGTTTTTTGTTTCTTTGATTTTTTTGTTTTATCTTTTTGTCTTCTGTGTCCTGGATTTTGGCTTTTATTTTGGTGATCTGGATTCTTCTGCTGAAATTAGGGTTTTTGTGATCTTGCTTTTCCAGCTTCCTTAGGTGGGTTGTTAGACTGTTAATTTGTGATTCTTCCATTTTCTTCATGTGCGTTTGTAGGGATATAAATTGCCCTCTCTCTACAGCTTTCATGGCATCCCAGAGGTTTTGGTAAGATGTTTCTTCATTTTTATTTGTTTCCAGGTATCTTTTGATCTCTGTTTTGATTTCATCATTCACCTAGGAGTTGTTTAGCATCATGCTGTTTAGTGTCCATTCTTTGTGGGTTTGGGGGGGACCTTGTTGGTGTTAATGTTTATTTTTATTCCACTGTGGTCCGAGAAGGTGCATGGTAGAATTTCAGAATTAAAGTCCCCAGTTATTATGGTGTTGAGTCAATGTCTTTCTTTAGTTTTCCTAGAAGTTGCTTTATGAATGTTGGCGCACCTATGTTGGGTGCATATATGTTTAGGATAGATATTTCTTGTTGATGGAGTGGACCTTTTATCATTATGTAGTGGCCCTCTGTATCTTTTTAAATTTTTGATAACTTAAATGGTATTCTGTCTGAAATTAGGATCGCGACTCCTCCTTTTTTTTCTGTTCCATTCGCCTGAAAATTTGTTTCCCATCCTCTTACTTTGAGTCTGTGCATGTCCTTTCTAGTGAGATGGGTCTCTTGAAGGCAGTATATTGTTGCCTGGTGACATTTTATCCATTTTGCCATTCTATGTCTTTTCAGTGGTGCGTTTAGTCCATTCACATTCAGGCTAATTATTGAAATGTGAGATTTCATCCCTATCATAGAGTTCTTATAGAGTTGTCGTTCTTCCACTTGGTTTTTTGTCTTTCTTTTGGTTTGGGGGTTGGTTCATGTGTATTTTATTCTTTTTTCTGTACTCTTGTGAAGAACATTGTTCTTTTTTCCTTTTCTTCTGTGTTTAGTACTTTCTTCAGTATTTCATGTAGAGGTGGTTTGGTGGCAGTGTAAGTTCTTAGGGATTGGACATCTGGGAAAGATTTCAATTCTCCCTCACTGATGAAGCTTAACTTGGCTGGGTAGGTTATTCTTGGTTGAAATTGTTTATCTTTTAGCACATTGAAGCTAGGGCTCCAAGCTCTCCTAGCCTGCAGGGTTTCTGTAGATTAATCTGCTGCTATTCTAATTGGTCTTCCATGGTAGGTGATCTGGCCTTTTTCTCTTGCTGCCTTTAGGATTTTTTCTTTTATGCCTACTTTGTTTAGGTGAATTATTATGTGTCTAGGAGTTTGCCTTCTTATTTGTTGTCTTGCAGGGGTTCTCTGAATCTCTTGTGTTTGAATTTTTGCATCAGTGATTAGATAAGGGAAGTTTTCTTGAATGATCTCATGGAAAGTTTGTTTCAGTGTGGTCTCTGTCTCTCTTTCTGCTTCAGGAAGGACAGTTACTCTTAGGTTCACTCTGTTGATGTAATTGCTCATCTCTTGAAGGTTTTGTTCTGTCTTTTTGAGCTTGTTTTCTGTGTTTTTAAGAGTTTGGGTTAGTTCTTTATTTTGGTCCTCAAGTTCTGAGATTCTTTCTTCTGCTTGGGTAATTCTGCTTTCCATGCTTATCAGTTTCTTATTTATTTCATTCACAGTATTCTTTATTACTGTTATCTCAGATATCAGTTCCTTCCTAGTTTCTTCTTGTCTCTCCTCAATTCTTTTTAATCTCTCCATTAATGTCTTGATATCTAGGTTTGTAGTTTGAGACCAGTCATTCTGAGGGCTCTCATTGTTTGCATTGTGAAGTCAGTTTTCTCAGTGTCTGCTCTCCCAGGGGTCTAGGGGAGACCCATATTCTTCTGGTTTTTCTTCATTTGTGTAGATTTTTTTCTCTCTCCCCCTTTCCCTCCCCTCTTTAATTCTGTTTTTCAGGGAAGGTGGGGTTACTTTTGCTTCGCTTGTGCAAACTCCTGTTCTTCCTTATGAGGGTCCTCTGACTTTGTTCACTTTTGAGGTTGGAGTGTGGGCTGTGGGCTATACTTTTTGGAGTTTTGAGGTTTAATTGAGGGGGAAGCTGTGATTCAGAATCTATCTGCTGATTCCAGCATCCACCAACAGGTGTATGAGCACACTGGAACCTATTTCCCACTGTCTTACAATCTGTCTGTGCAGTGGGATGTAGGTTTGGCCCCTGGATCAAAAGGAGGTACAAAAGAGGAAAATAATGGAGGAAGGGGGGATCGATAGGAATTTAGAAAGAGAGAAGAGTGAGAGGGAAAACAGACATACATACCAACTAGCAGGCGAAAAAGAGACACAAGGCCAGAGAGAAGTGAAAAAAAAACACAAGAAAAATTCCCTAAAGAATACTGTTAGCTACACAGAGACAGACCAATAAAATTGTGAAACAGATAGTGTAAGTCAGAAAGCAAACAAAAGTGAGCAAAACATACAGACAAAATGATAAAATCAAAAGTCAAATAAGAGATCAGACTAGCTCTGGAGTCTTTCCTGAGTGTCTAAGGTCTCTTCAGCTCTGATCTCCAGCCTCTCCCCTCTGTTTTCATTGCAGGCAGCTAGATTTACTCAGTTTGGGTTTTTTTTTTAGCCTGCTGCCTGGGAGGTCTGCGTTGCTTAGTTATCTTTGTCTGATTCAGTGTAGGGGAGGGGTTTTGTCTCCTGTTTAGCAACCGAGGTGGAGGCTGGTAGAAGGTGGGTGGGGCAATGCAAATCTCTGCCTGGAAATGGCCAAGGTGGCAGTTTCACTTTTGCGGATCTTTTCTCTCTCCACTCATCTGGGTCCCTGTTTTATCCACTAAAGTGGACTGTGGTGTTGTGGGAGGTACCGGGGATCAGCTGCACAGCTGGGCACTGGGTCCGGGGTGCCACCATCAGGCTGGGGTGGAGGAGGGGGTCGGGAGTTCCCTCCTCTGGAGCTGAGAGCCTCCAATCAGCACCTCCTTAAGATATGCTGTTCCCTTACACAAGCATGGGGTCATGTGCTGAGTGCCTCAGCCAGGGTGGGCCCAGAGCTCCAGAGCTCCAAAGCTCCAAAGGGCAGGCCGTAAATGGCGAGGGTGGCCCTGGGCCCCTCACAGGGTACTTCAGCCAGAAATGGGACCGGTCTCTCTGAGGGGCGGGCGCTCAGAGCCTCCCTGGGTGACCAGCGGCTTGGTGCTGGGTGCTGGGTGAGACGATGTAGCCAGGGAGGGAGCCGAGACCCAAGACTCCCATGCACGCAGTGGAACAGCAGCAGCAGGGGGCCACAATATCCAGCCCTGCATGGGACAGAAGGTCTCTGGGCCTTGAACCAGTGCGGCTGGCGGTGGGCCGGGGGGTGGGGGAAGAAAAGTAGGAGTCTTTTTGGGAACTCACGTTCAGAGAATCTCACAAGTCCACCTATGCCGTTGCCATCTTACTGGAACTCTAACTGTGTAATCTTAAGAAACGTATTTACTTTTCTGATCCTCAGTCTTCATCTGTAAAAACAGAGGAAATAGCATCTATTTGAAAATTAAATGAGGTGGCCAGGCTCAGTGGCTCAACCTGTAATCCTAGCACTTTGGAAGGCTGAGGCAAGTGGATTGCCTGAGCCCACAGGTTTGAGACCAGCCTGGGCAACTTGGCGAGACATCATCTCCACAATAAATGAAAAATTAGCCAGTTGTGGTAGAGTGTACCTGTAATTACAGCTACTTGGAAGGCTGATGCAGAAGGATCACCAAAGCCTAGTAAGTTGACACTGGGGTGGCCATGAGTGTGCCACTGCACTGCAGCCTGGGCAATGGAGTGAGACTGCAACTCAAAAAAAAGAAAAAAGAAAAGTAAATAAAATGAAAATTAAATAAAGCATGTGTTAACACTTAAGATAATATTTGTCCCACTGTAGACAGTCAATATTTTTTTTCTTTCAGAATGAATGTTAAAGGATACTTTACAGGATAAAAATAAAATAAAACACATAAATAATTATTCAATAAGTATTTACTGAACATCCACTATCATAGATTCTGAAGTGTACTGCTGATGTTTGAGAGCCAGGTCTGCCACATAAAAATTGGGCAACCTTTGACGAGTTACTTACCTTTTTGGTGTTTCTATTTTCTCATCTTAAAATGGATAATATAGTAATCATCTCATAGAGTTGTTTTGAAACATAAATAATTTATAATAGGTGAAGTACTTAAAATAATATCTGGCACCTAGAAGCACCTATTAAGTGTTAGTTCCTTTTTCTCCTCCTCTTTCTGCTCCTCCCACTCCTCCTCCTCCTCTTCTTCCTTCTCCTTTTTTCCCCCCACCCTCTCCTGTTGCTGCTGCTGTCATTACTCGATCAAGGCACTAAAGTAAGCACTAGAGGAGATACTAAGAAGCTTTAAACAGTGCCACTACCATCGAGAAGAGTGTGATCAACCTGAGAAGCCCCTTTAAGGGAACTACGCCCATGCCATTCTTTTATGTTCTAGGGAGGTGTTCTTTGACAACCTTCAGCCTGGGTAAACTTGAGATAAACACAGCCTTGAGATCCTAATTCACCATAGTAGTAAAGTCTGATACTTCTCTATCTTCTCTTTGCCATAGGTTATACCTAGGCCTTAGCTGAGGGTGAGGCAAGGTCTTCTGATGTTCACAGCTATAGAAGAGAAAAATAAGGGAGGATTATTCCTAAAGGGGCTTCAAAAGATGCATCAATCCAATCGTGTAAATGCAACAAAACTGGACTGATTAAGTGAGATGAACAGCATGGGAAATATGAACAAAGCAAATAGTGGTTGCATCTGAGACAGGGTTGCAGCACAGCTACTTAATTCTACCTTAATTCAAAAACATTGGCATAAAAATTTTTAGTGTCAAAGAGCTGGCACACCCACACCAACATCATTAATTAATATTGACTAAGTGTCCAAAGTCTGTTGGGCACTGCAGAACAAGAACATTTCCCAGCATTAAAATGAAAACAGGATAGAGGAAAAAAAGGTCATCATATTTTTATGTTTATCTCCCCCAGAAAGGTGGGAAGTATGGGAAGTCATTGGATTCATGTAGCAGTACTCTTATAGGAAAATGGAACATCATCCAAATGATGACAATGGCTGCTAACATTTAATGAGCTTTTACCATAAATCACACTGCCCTAGTACTTTACATAAATCGGGTCATTTAATACTGGTTAATCCTCAACCCTTGATGAATGGAACAAGGAATGGGGGCAATGTTTATTAAGCTTTTGGTGAGTTTTTGGCACAGAGCTATGTTCTTTTATGTACAATCTCATTAAATGCTTAAATGGCAAGTTTTTCAGTTGAGGAAAAAGAGGTTCATAAAATTTATATTATTTGCTAAGTTCACAGCACTAGTTACTAACAGATCAGTGGTTCAAACTCAATTTTGTCTGACCCCTAATAGTGACTCTCTCTTACCACTGCATTCTTCTGATGACATTATAAAAAGAAGTCACAAAGTTTAAACAGTAGATGCCTATTGTTGTCACTTTTTGTTTAGGGAAGATCTTTTTCATGGGAAGGGCACATTCTAACAATATGGGGAGTTACCTTTATATAGATCCTACCTGCCAACCCTTCTCATTATACCATGATCCTTCCCATAAGTTTAGCTTTTTTCTTAAGCTAATTCAAGTTAAGTTTTCTGACTCTTGCAACCTAATGGAACCCAATTCAACCCCCACTGCAAAGTCAATGATGGGGCAAGTTGTTAACTCATTCTTGGCATATTCCATGGTGAGATAGACATATTGCTTTACACGAGGTAACTGTAATCAAGTAGATCTTTGTGTTTGGAGGATGGAGACCATTCTCTTTACTATCTGGTCATACCTTTTCTGAGTGAAGGAAAATTTGACCTGTAGTTTAAGAAAATTTCTTGCATATCAAATTAAGCTTGGATAGACTATTGCAATTATTTTCATCCAGTACAGACTCATCAGATGTCTTATCATTTTTACCCCCCTCTTCATTACAGTTGTCTAACTGTAATAGAACATATTTAGGGCTAAAAGGAGTGTGTGTTGTTTTGGGAGATGTTTAACAAGTGTGGTATCTTTGAATTCAAGGAATTTACAATGTGAACAGAAAGAGAAGATACATGGATATGAAAAGATGAGAAATGACAAAATTGGAAGAGCCACTCTACATCTCATGAATTGGTTGGTTGCGTTCCAAAAGTCCCTTGGAAAATGAGTGTGTGAAACCTGGAATATTTCCCCACAGGAACAGTAAGATCCTGCTATTCTAGGTTTCATCTCAAAAACTTATTTAATGCTGCAATGTCACAGAATGATCCCAAATCCCTAGCCTCCAAGGCCTTCCCTAGTCTGGCTCCCACCCCTCTTTCCAGTCTCTGGACTGCCTCTCTAACTTTGTCCTCTACACAAAGGCCTTCTTTACTTCTTTACTTGTCACACCCTGTCACAAGCCTTGCACCCGCCCAGTCCATCTCCCAGACTGCTCTTTCCCGGCTGTCCCTGCCTTATACCTTCTGAATCCAGTTAAAATAAGACTGGCTCACAAGGTGTTCTCTGACCGCTAGACCAAATCTTCCTTTCAAACACTGCTACACACCCCAGGTCCTTTGCAGTCCACTCTGTACTGGTAAGAATTTCTCTAGTGTCGTCTCTCTCTGAATCTGTTTCCTCATCTGTAAGATGAGCATTGGCGCATGCCCTGTATGGAGTAGTTATGAGGGTAGGAGGAATATTGCAGGCACAGAGCATGGCACACAGTAGGCTCTTTAGCCATGAGAGCTCCTGTCCCGTGCAAACAACAGAAGTGCTGGGGCCAGTTCTGCCTCACTCGTCCCTAGAAGTTCCTGCCTGAGGTGGCTACCAAAGCTCCCAGGAGGTGATGAGCAGTTGCCAGCCAGCTGAGGCTGCTCAGAAAAAGCCCATGAACATCTCTTCTGTCCATGGGTGAGCAGACATGTTCACGCAGCAACACACAGTGCTGACTCGGGTCAGCAAGCCTTTGCTTGTGCTCCACACTCAGACCAAACAGGAAGAACTGAAAGCAGCCTCATTAAACCAAAGCAATTACAAACAAGCAGAGCGCTCTCTCTCTCTCTCTCTCTCTCTCTCTCTCTCTCTCTCTCTCTCTCACGAGCATGATTTAAGGACCAGTCTTGACCGTCTTGGAAATAGATTGGCCAACTTGGGCTTACAAATAAACCAGGTCATGTTTGGTTTTTCCAGGAGAGACAGGAGTGGGGAGCATGAATCTAGCAGAGTTCTGAGATGCCCTGGAATGGGCATTTGGGGAGAACTCCTGGGCTAGCCATCCTTGAAATGTGTAGATCTTCCTTGGTCTCCCTGCTGAGGCTCTGCAGGCAATGAGGCGTTGTCAGAATGAATTAGTGGCTCCATAAACCCAGGCTCTGTGACTAAATGACTGGGGCAAAAATCTCTGAAGTTTCTTACATCCCAGCAGGCTTCTCTAAAATATTTATGGCTGTTAGTCAGCATGGCAAGCTGGGATGAAGGCCCAGGACGAGGTTACTACTGGACAGCTGGGAGATCTTGGGCACATTTCTTAATTTCTTGGAGTCTCCTCTCTTTATGTGCAAAAAGAAGCCAATAAAGCCTTATCTGCCTCTTAGGGTGATGGTGAGGGACCAAGATACTATTAGTGTCTCAGCCCCCAGGAACGTGATAAACAACCAGGATTATTTTTTAAATATTGTTCCAGTTTATCTTCCTTACCCTTGAAGTCTTTTGGAAAGCTCTCCAAGAGGCTGTGACCTAGCAATTAACTTGTATTTATTTGTTGAGAAGCTTCTGTAAATCAAGGGCATAAAACAGGGAACTGAGCTAAGGGAAGCATTTCCGCTCACTTCGAAAAGATAAATTTCAGACCCAGGAAGGGGAGCTTGAAAGCCGAGGACAGTCAGACATGTTTACCTCACCAAGCTCCCTCACAGATTCAGGCACAGCGATTGTTTGAAGTCCCCCAAGTCGTCCTCCTGCAAGTAAGTAAGGTCCAGCAGGTCAGCTGCTTGACATTGTTTCCAGACGTTTTTGTTATTTTTATCCTGGAAAGTTACCTCTATAAAATGGAATTCCCATATAGCAATTGGGATGGCTTTATAAGGAGGTAAAGTCCCTGTTGCTGCTACTGCAAGGAAAGTGGATTGACAAGGAAATGTGTGAGCAAAGAAAGATTTTGTCATGTCTCAAGAGACTGAGCTTTGTATAGCAGTTCTTAAATACCTGTCTCATGCCCCACAAACATCAGAATCACTAGGAGTTCTTCCCTAAAATACAGATACTTGTACCCCATGCAAGACATACTGAATCCCTGGGAAGAGGCTCAGGAACCTGTGTTTCTAACAAGCCCCTCAGATAATTCAATTGCCCAGAAACTGAGCAACCTGGATGGGAACTTATCCATAGAGGGTCAGAGCTTAAAGACCCTTGGTGATCAAGGCTGGACCTACAGAAAAACTGACCATTTGACTTCCATCGAGCCAATATTCTTTTTTCTTTTCTTCTCTTTCTTTCTTGCTTGCTTTCTTTTTCCTTTTCTTTTCTTTTCTTTTTTAAAGAGAGTCTCACTATGTTGCCCAGGCTGGATTTGAACTCCTGGGCTTAAAGGATTCTCTCACCTCAGCTTCATGAGCCACCAGGACTACAGATGTGTGCCACAGTGTCCAGCTAATGTAAGCCAGTGTCTTTTAAATATGTATCCAACACTCACTTAGAGGAGAGACACCTAGTGTTAAGTGGGGAAGACAGTAGTGGTGCATTCAGCCTTTCCTCTACTGCTTATAGCAAGTCAGCTTTGCCCCACACTTGCAAATTTCACTCTGCGGCCACATACTGTATGATTCCACTTACATGAAATGCTCCGAATAGACAACTCTATAGAGACAGAAGTAGAATTGGGGCTGCCTAGGGCTGGGGACTGGAGTAGAAGAATTGGGGGTGATGGCTAAGTCGAGCAGGGTTTCTTCTCGGGGTAATGAAAATGCTCTAAAATCATGGGATGGAAGCACAGCTCAGTGAATCTACTAATGGCCATTGGACTGTACACTTCAAGTGGGTGAATTGTGTGGTATATAAATGATATCTCAATAAAACTGCTTGAAATAAACCTCCCACTCTGCAAAACCAAAGCCCTGCCCTTAACCGTGCCCACTTCTCCTTCTGAGGTAGTTGAGCAACCATCTGTTATTACTGGGAAAAGGGGGAATGCCCCTTCCCAGAAAGGCAGCCAATGTAAGATGCTCTATTTTTGAGACAGTTTTTTCCTACATTTTGATCTTTCGAGAAGTGTTAGTGCCCCAGGGTGTGTGTGTATTTCAGTATTCATTTAGATTTATTCAGTCTGGCTGTGGCATAACTGCATTTTTTAGATGAGATCAGTTTCTTTCTCTAACTTGATTTTTAAGCTTACCTAAGCCAAGTCCCAAGGAATGGGAATAGAATAGGGATTAAAGGCTTTGCTGAATTGCCTTTGAAACACTTTACACGATGCCCAGCTTTACGAGAGTCTTTCAAAAGTCTGTTTCTCCATTAAGATCAGGTCACTATACAGTCATGAGAAATTGTCCAGAGTGGTAGAAACAGTGATGGCTTTGGTTGCCTGACTTCAAATTCTAGTTACCTTTAACAACTGTGACTTTACTACCTCTCTCAGCCTCAGTTTTCTTCTCTCTAAATTTGAACTATAAGGGGGACACACAAAAACCTGAAATTATTTTTTGGAGGGCAGGCCTCTTGTAGTACAGGTTTCCCCCGCTTGGTAAGTAAGTGTTCTAGGAACCTGTCCACATCAGTGTACCAGTTAGCATTGTTGTGAGAAGCTGCAATTGGGTTCGGTAATTTGTTTTTGTGTGTGGGGGGGAAACTCTTTTACCACGTTTTCCCAATTTACTATGGGTAATTAATACGAACACTATGTTGGTATCCAGCAGTTTGTGACCGAAACCAGCTTGACCCCCAAGTCCCACCCTCCCTACTCATTGGATCTCACCCCAAGCCACTGGTTTGGTTTCGTTTTTTTTATAAAGATGTGGGGTACAATTCAGGGGGTTAGGTATACAAAATTTGATTATGCAGGTACCCTTGTTGATGAGAAGTCATTGTTTTTGTTTGTTTGTTTCCCTGGATGAAAAAAGTCCTCAAAGGGAAATGTTTTTCCTATGTGGAAGAGGTGAAACAAAAAATGGTACACATACTAAAAGGCATCAAAACTGACAAGTTCAAAAATTGTTCTGAGCAGCAGAAAAAGTGTCTCTATACATGCATCGCATCAAACAGCGAGTACTTTGAAGGTCACTGAAGTTTAAACATGCAGGTATAAAAACACAATTTTTTTTTAAAAATCTGTTTTTCAGGGGGTTCCCCTCATATTGGTACCTTGCTAATAGAATGATTCTGAAGTGAAATAATAAATGTATAGAACCTGGCACATAATATCTGCTCAGTAAAACAGTAGCAAATATTACTACTATTTAGCTTCTTATTTCATGTATGCTGTTTCCCCATATGGATTCTAAGCTTCTTTGAGAATGGACCCCCCCTTTTTTTTTTTTTTAGTTGGAGTCTCACTCTGCCAAATCAGGCTGAAAAGCAGAGGCACTATCACAGCTTACTGCAGCCTCAACCTCTTAGTCTCAGGCAATCCTTCTGCCTCAGCCTCTCAAGTAGCTGCGAGTATAGGCATGCCCCACCATACTTAGTTACATTTTTAAAAATTGTTTTGTAGAGACTAGGTCTCACAATGTTTCTTAGGCTGGTCTCAAACTCCTGGGCTCAAGTCATCCTCCCACCTCGGCCTCCCATAGTGCTGGGATTCCAAGCACGAGCCACTGTGCCCAGCCCAGAGGATAGTCCTTTGATTCCACACAGCTCCTAACATAGTGTCTTGTATGCAAGAGCAAAGACAGAGTTAAGGAAGGATAGGTTGTAGACTTATCTATCCTGATGCCCACTCTCATCTGCAAGGTTATAGAAGTGGGCTCCCAGCAGCTTCCATGAATGATTTCACTTCCGTGAGTGATCCACTCCTATCCTCAGCCACAATTGGTTGGACGAACTAAGGATACCCAGTCCAAGGTTGGTCAATGAGTTCTTTTCCTAGGAATTTGTAACTGAGTCAAGAGATTCCAGCTGGTGTCTTCCAGGTCTCTTGGAAAGAGGATATACAAACTTAACAATAGTAGGTAGCTATTTTCTACTAGAAGCATAAAAACAAGCCTGAAGTAAAGTGTGGGCATGAAACAGACACTCTTGTGTTGCACCACAGTTGTGATGTGAAGGGTATTCATAGGCACCCATTCATACTGTGTCTAAAAAATAATTTTTTTTTTTTAAAGAAACAGGGTCTCACTCTGTCACCCAGGTTGGAGGGCACCAGAGTGATAATAGCCACCCCAGTCTCAAATTCCTGGGTTAAAGCAATCCTCTTACCTCAGCTTCCCTAGTACCTGGGACTATAGGCACGTGGCCCTACACCTGGCTAACTTTTTAATTTTTTGTAAAGACAGGGTCTTGCTATGTTGCTCAGGCTAGTCTCAAACTCCAGGCCTCAAACAATCCTCTCATTTTGGCCTTCTGAAGTGCTGGGATTACAGGCATGAGCCACCACACCTAGCCTTCTAAAGAATTTTTTAAAGCATAAGAAAATGTTTAAAATATAATGTTAAAATGTTAAGGCAAAAAAGAATAAGACAAAATTATGTAGATCTCTCAGATTAAAAGTTATATACATGCATAAAATACTGGAAAGGAAATATATAAAAATGTTAATAGTGATAGAGGGATTATAGATGGTTTTGTTTTCATTTTTAAAACTTTCTAGCTTTTCAAGAGAAGTCTATATATTGGGGTGAGGGGGAATGAATAACATTTTCTTCCCCCATCTCGTTAAATAACTGGCCCCCATTTTCTCAGAATCCTAGCTATTTTGATATTTGATAAACTAAGCCACACACGGTGTTAATAATTTGTTGGCTCTCTGAGGGTGTTATTATTTGAAAATGGGCTTCCAGAGTCAAGATGATCTCATGCAGAAATTCTCAACCACTGATCCATTCCAGAACTAAGCTAAACAGCTTTGCTGCTAATATCAAATATCAGTAGTGATTTCCCAATTTGCAGGAGAAAACATGATAGAATTGTCTATCATTAAAAATTTTCATCCATTCATTTTCCCTTGGTGCTTGCTCCCAGTGTCTCAACTAGAACCTTGTGGAGTGAACATTAGAATTACTGGGGAACTTAAAAAATACACGAATACCCCTGCTCCATCCTCTAGAGATTCTGGTTTAATTGGCCATTTGTGGGACTCCAGCAGCTCTAGTTTTTAAACCTTTTTAGATGATTCTCATCTTCAGCCAGGATTGAGAACCATTGGCCTAGTATAACTGATTGAATGTAAAATTCTGTATTCAATTATTTTGCTGTCTACAGCTCAATGGCGTATCCATATTTCACAGGATTTCTGAAGGAGCTTTGCAATATCCAACTGCCCTACTCAAGGAAGGAATCTGGAGACTCAGGCTGGAACTGCACCCCTGGGTTGTGCCAGTCCTGGTGGGGAAAGAGACTGTTGGACACATCGCCCTCCAGCGGCCGCACTCGGTAACTGTTTAGAGGTTGGGGTTCACCCTAGCTTCCAGTTGATTGCTTATCTAGTAACAGGGGGTGCCTGGGTCTTGCTTGGCAGAGCTACCAGTGGCATCAGAATCCCTTTCAGCCATTGACTGGCTGGCTATGGACCTGCCTTTTGAAAGCTCCCTTGAGTTAGTGTATGTTTGCCCCTGCCTGACATGCCAGCAACAGACTTGGAACGAGAAACCTGGAACAAAGCTTGCAGACTTGTTCTTTAGTGTCATGAGCAGCAGCTGCTGAGTTGCTCATCCGCTGTGGGAAGGCTGAGTTAAGCTAGAATGACTCCAGTCACTTAATGGGAAAAAAGATCATGTCAACAGTTATAGGATATGAGAAGGAGGGCGAGCATACATACATAGAAAAACATCTGGAAGATTCTGTTTAGCCCTTTCCCTTGTGTGGGGACAGAAGTCTGAGGTAGGTGGGCGCCCCGTGGGGAAGGGGCAGCTGAGAAGTCTCACTAGGGTGGACAGGGCCCAAAGGCCATCCCGAGACCTGGCCCCTGGCATTAGTGTGTGGAGAGAGATTAATCTCCTTAAAGAACACTTGACAGCCCATCAGAGCCACCTAGGAAGCTTGACCAGAAAACTCCTGCCATGGCCCACTCCTGTCAACTACGAATCAAGAGGCCTAGAAGTCTGAGAGGATTTTGAGAAGCGGCAGCAGGACCTATTCATTCGGTGTCTACTTGAAGCCAGGTGTGGTCCTAGGCACTATTCCTTCCTTGGGTCCTTACAACAACCCTCTGCGGTAGATGGCACCATCCCCATTTTACAGATGAAAAAAACTGAGGATCAGGGAGGTGGTCAGGTGCATAAAATCTCATTGGTGGGCAGTGATGGAGCCTGGACTGCAATACTGTGACAGGGGTGGGGAGGAGGAGCTGATCATGGGAGCAAGTCCCACCAACAGACCAATTCCTCGATGAATAGGCCTAGGACCAAATGTCAGGGCAGAACCAAAGATAAGACAAACCTGCCTGCTGAGTCCAAGAGTTCCTTGGGGACCATCTGTTCTCCCTGGGGAAAGGGCTAGGGGTGGAAGGTGGGAAGCAGGCAGAAGGGAGAGAGAGGAAGAAGAGGCAGGGCCCAGCCACCAGGCAGAGGGCTGCAGAAACCACAGCAGGCAGGAGGGGTGACTGAGGCCAAGTCCTGGTAAGCCAGGAGGGTGGGGGCCAGGGTCTCCTCACACCCTCTTTCAGTCTTTCCTCTGCCAGCCCTTTCTTCCTTCTAATCTTTTCTTGTTTCTTTCTTCGCCTACATCCTTGCTTCCTGTTTCTTCGCTTCCCCTTAGGCAGGGGGAGGTGGAATTCTCCTCCCTCACAAGGCCATGTCCTCACAGCACGTCACAGCAGGATGTCAAGGAGAAGAGATCAATCGTTTAAATAAAGAAAAAAAAAAGTCAAAATCAGATCTGTCTGCTGTCCAAATCCACACCGTCTTTCCACGGTGGCACTGTCTCCGCCGGCACCTTTCTTCCCGCAGAGCTGAGCTCATCCTGGGCTGCCAAGAGCTGCCTGCAATTCCCTGTGGCAACAGCACTTAAGAGGTTCCTCATGTTTAATGCAAGAGCACTTCTGAGACAGGAAAGCTTTCAAGATACAGCTTAAGATACATAAGCGCTGCCCTTTACAGAGCAAACACAAGTGTACAAAACCGACGTGGGTTTTTCTATTTTACAATAATTGTGTTCTCATCTGAACAGATTTAAGCAAACCAGTTCTGTCAGAAGAAAGGAAAAATCTATATCCAAGGGCATCTGTGGCCTAGAGAGGCCTGAATCACCTCCACTTTCTGGGTCTCCCAGTTATTTTAAAATGAAAAAAGTGCCAATATAGGTTACAAAAATTATAGTTCAAGCCAGGCACGGTGGCATATGCCTGTAGTCCCAGCTACCCAGGAGGCAGAGGAAGGAGGATGTGGTAAGGCATGATCATATCTTGTCTTGCCAATGCACTCCAGCCTGGGCAACAGAGTGAGACCCTACCTCAAAAATTTTTTTTTTCAATTGTAGCTCAGTATAAGTGCTTATCATTAGCAAGTTAATCTTTTTAGGACAAAAGAGATAATGCAATATAATTATTCTAGTTACTAGCTAAGTGCAGGATTTGTAAATATGATCATTCCTAATGTAATAAGTAATGGGACACAGGTATATAACTATAGTTTGAATAACGTCTTTTGAATCTGTCGGTGTAAGATTCCTTTGGAAATAACATAAATAGTCTAAAATGGAAGTCTGTTGTGTGACTATGGAGGTTTCCCTTCTGTTTACTTGTCTCCACTGCTCTTCCCAGTCTCCACTCATTCTGGATGGTTTTGATAGCCTACCAATATCCTGCAGCCTTAAGAATGCTTAGGTTGGAAGGACATGATAAATACCATACATGGAGACCAAGAGCCTTTCCTAGGCTATTTGGATGCAAAGCAGGATGCCAAGTCAACACATTGCTGCAGAACAGTTTTTACAATGGCCCTGATGCATCTCGGAGAAATGGCTGATTCCAGGATTGGGGCAGAAAATATAGGCGATGACTTGGGAGTATTTTGTAGTCCCCAAATGTATGGATGTACTCAAAAACAAACAAATGAACAAAAAACCCCTGCGTTGATGGGGATACATCAAAGAGACACAGGAACCAACTGAAAGAGCTCCCAAAGGCCGAAGTTGGGACAAACTGAACAGCAAAATCAATGAAGTAGTATTAGGCTATAACCCAAAGTATAAAATTAAGACCCCTGAGTTTACATTGATATAAATGATTGGATAAATAAATAGGGGGAGGGTATAAATCGTCCTTGCAGAATAATTCCAAACAATTTAGGTACATACTCCACACTCAAAAAAGTATAGTACTAACTCCACGCTTTTGAAATGTGGGCTACTCACAGTGACTTGCTTCCAAAGAGTGCAATAAAGGAAATAGAAGGGAGGGACAGAAAACTGACAAACACTACCTCAGCCAGGGGATGAAAGTCAGCATCATGTTGACAGTATGTATTCTTAATACGATGTGATGAAATGGCACTTCATCTCTCTATACTTTCCCCCTAAAACCCATAATCCCAGTCTAATCATACAAATTCCAATTGAGGGACATCCTGCAAAATGCTGGACCAATACTCCTCAAAACCACCAAGATCAACAAAAATAAGGACAGTCCAAGGACTGCTGCAAAGGTCTGAGCTCCTGTGCCGCAATGCCCATTCCCTGGCCTTCTAAATTCTGATAACTCGACTTCTTCTCTTTGAATTCCCCAACTTTAAAGAGGTGCTGCCTCCTGCTGCTTTTAGCTTTGGGTTACACTAATATTCCTCTTTTGCTCATTCAGCCCTCCAACATCCAATTCCTTGTGTAAATTCTCTCTGCTGAAGTGCCTTGTGTACTTTTTTGTTTTCCTAACTTAATTCTGACTGTTATATTGCTTGGTACCGGGAAACAAACCCTGATAGATGGGTTTTGGGGATTGATTTGATTACCTCTTTGGCCTTAAATGCTGGGTTGAGTTCTTTTCAATGGGAAATGCTATACTATTAATAGTATTCCATTGCATGCAGAGGCACAGTGATTAAGTTATCACCAGTGATTGATTGATGTGAAATGCCTACTGAAACAAGTGCCTTGTGGGACCATATAGTTTTTTATACAGACTGAGAATGAAAAAGACAATAGATGTAAATTGTTATTGTCCCTTGGCTACCCTCATTATGGCAGTAATTAATGACTACAAAGTATTGGACTGGGATGTATTACCAACTGGAAAGTTTATAGAAAGGAAATTATTAGCTCAGGATTTTTAACTTTTTTTTTTTTTTTTTTGAGTCAGAGTCTAACTGTAGCCTAGGCTGGAGTACAGTGACATGATCACGGCTATTACAGCCTTGACCTGCTGGACTCAGGCAATCCTTCCACCTCAGCCTTCCAAGTAAGTAGCTGGTATTACAGGCATGCCACCATGCCTGGCCTATTTTTTGATTTATTATGGAGGTGAGGTCCTGCCAAGTTTCCCATGCTGGTTTAAAACCCCTGGACTCAAGCAAACCACTTGCCTCAGCCTCCCAAAGTGCTGGGATTACAGGGATGAGACACTATTCCTGCCTGGATTTTAAACTTTTAAATTCAAGTCCAGGCCTGGCGTGATGGCCCACACCTGTAATCCCAGCACTTTGGGAGGTCAAGGCAGGCAGATTGTTTGAGACCTGGAGTTTGAGACTAGCCTGGGAAACATAGCAAAACCTTGTTTCTGAAAAAAAAAGAAAAATTCAAGTCCAAGACACAGAACCAGAGATTCTATGGAAGCCTTGAAATAACTTCATTTCTTTAGTCATAGGGCCAATCTCACATAAAAATATGAGCACAATTTACAGAATCACAATGTGGGTTATAGAATCACAGTGAAAATTCATAGACTTGCCATGACTCTTTGTGAAAATGCAATGACTGGGAGAGTGGGACACTTGAATGGCCACATATGGGTAGACTCAATGAAGCTGAAAATCTTGAACCCAAGGCCTCTCAGCTAGTGGAAGCTTTTGATTTCCAGGTCTATAATTGAAGTCAGATCTCTGCATGTTCCAGGGGAAAAAATAAAGTCTGACCTGGGAAGAATTAGTTTTTATTCCAAAACAATGACAGCATCTTGCTAATTGATATAGGCAGGAATCTGGAGGTTATTGTGAGGAGGTGCACAGAAAGATAAAATATAACATTAAATCAGCCAAATGTATGGACTTGGGTGTACTTATCAGAGAATCCAGATTTAATATGCTAGCTTATCCAGCTGGAAGTGGCTCTAGCAGTTTATTGCTTGATCTGACAAAATGGGTACTTATTGGTGGCCTACATTCAATGAGCTGAGATGCCAGAACTTCCTGAAGTAACGTAGAAAAACAATCCATAGATTTATGCAGATAGGAATATAGATTTGTGTGGGGCATGAATACCTGACCATATCTTCTGATAAGGTTCAGATGACAATCTCTTCACCAAGGTATCAAGAAATATATTAATGAGGGCAGTACCAGCCTCCTTGGAAAGCTCTGTGGTGGACACTCTCCTCCTCAGGCTGGGGATAACAGTGGAAGCTGCTGCCACTCAGATAGCTCTAGTCAGGAAAATAGAAACTATGTAGCAGAGATTTCAGCAGAGAGAATTTCATACAGGAATTGGTTACACCAATCTTGGAGGGCTGAATGAGGAAAGCAGGTCATTCACTGAGGTCATTCAGAAATAATCCAGGAAGCAACTACCACCACTAGGGCTCAGAGAACAAAGGCTGGCATTACAGACCTAGAAGTTTGGGGGAAGAGTCCTGCGTATAGAGCACCTTAAACATAGGTAACTCTGTCTTAGAAAAAGATGGCCAAATTGACAAGTCAGTCAGATGTCCAAGTCGGTCGGGTTGACCAGATGTTTACATTTTATTTTTATCTATTTTTTAATTTATTTGGGGAGTCTCACTCTGTCACCCAGGCTGGAGTGCAGTGGCACACTCAAAGTCACTGCAGCCTTGGCCCACTGGGCTCAGGTGATCCTTCCACCTCAGCCTTCCACGTAGCTGGAACTACAGGCATGCACCACCACCTCCGGCTAATTATTTATTTATTTATTTACTGTAGAGACAAAGTCTCACCAAGTTGCCCAGGTGTGTCTCGAAACCCTGGATTCAGGCAATCCTCTTACCTCCACCTCCCAAAGTGCTGGGATTACAGGCATGAGCCACCATACCCAGCTAGATGTTTACATTCTATTAATTTTATTTTTTTAGATGTTTACATTTAAAAGGCATCATGCCAACTCTCCCCAGGCTGGTTCGTTAACCCTCATTCCTATCCCTTTCTCTTGATGTTAAATGTTTATTTGCAGAATGTTTAATCTATAACATTTATATATTAAGTATACTATTATGTATGGTTTTCAATACTGACTGACTTGTGGAGTGGTTTGAGCCTGTGTGCCCACAACTCTGACTATCAAGAGAACAAAATGTACCAAGGAGAATTGCCTTCTTGGGAACTCCATGTAGCTCATGGTTTTTATGATTGAAATAGCATCAGTAAAAGTCTGACACTGTGGAAAGACAAATGTGCATGGGCCCGGATCTCTGACCTTGCACCACTCATGATAACCTGGAAATCTGGAACTCAGGGCTCTGAGAGGGAACCTGCCATGCTGCTACTGCTGCCTTTGAGAGACCTGACAAGGCTGGTGGCACATGCCAGTAGTCCTAGCTACTTGAGAGACTGAGATCAGAGTATCTCTTAAGTACTAGAGTTCAAGGTTGCAGTGCACAATGATAGCACCTGTGAATAGTCATTGCATTCCAGCATTGGCAACATAGTGAGACAGACCTAGTCTCTCTCAAAAAAAAAAGAAGAAAAAGTAAAACCAACTACTGTGAACCCATTGCTGAGGTGGTTCTGACACAGGAACAAAGGAAGGAAGTTCCTTCTTCCCCGTTTCCCCTTCTCCCTTTGGATCCCCCGATCCACAAAACCTTGTAAAAAGCCTGTTAGTAAGGGGGAAATCTAGTTTATAGAATTCCAGCCCAGTCACACAAAGCAGAACCTAAAAAAGTAGATTTGGAATTGAAGGATAGCAGCTTAATGAGCCACTGTGAGTTTGCCTTAGCCCCTCCATTTTAAAAAGCAAAGCTCTCGAAGATAGGCATGTATTGAAATCCTCTTCCCTCATCAGAGCCCTGCAGGATCTAGTAAACATTTGCTGAACATCAGGGATGACATTACTACGTCCTTGCAACAATACATTTTGGACCTCAGACTTCAACATCTACAACAGCATTCAATTATCATGTTTTATGTAGCTAGCAAGAAAGTTTTTTCCACTCCAAGCAGGATCATTTAGAAAAGTCATATCAGGCGAGTGGAGCCTGCCTTTCTATAAGTGGAGTAGCCTCTTACTGTCAGTGGTTTGATAAATAGAGGTACTGTGGGTGGCTCAACTGCTCCTATACAATATCTTTTTAAAAAAATCATTGTTAAGCGGCAGGGATCAGCTTCCATGGTTATGTGGGGATTTCTGAAGAGTCTGCAGATAAAGAATATCATGTAGGGTCTGAGAAACTTGCAAAGTCTTTCTAAAAATAACACAAGAATTAGTAGAAAATTCCATCATTTGTACCTTTCAACATCTTTCTTAACCAAATAAGGTTGACAGTGAGGATTTCTGCTCTAAGAAGTTAACGATATTAGTTGAATGATTGATTACACAGATCACTGGAGGAAAGACCAAAATACAATGGTCTTGTATTAGAGTGTGGCATTGGCAACTGTATAACAAGGACAAAAATCTTCTAATAATGGCCTTAAAATGGTGTTGATATTGAAATACTCAGCCCAGAATTATCTATGTCAATTAATTATACTTCCCTAGTCTTTGCCTTTCCATTGAAATAAAAATTATAATGAGCAACACTACTTTGCAAGATGTATTATCAGCAATTTCTGAGTAATTTCTCTGAAATATTTAGAGCTCAGTGAATATCAATGACACATTATGCATGAAAACTCCAGCCATTAAAAACTGTGCAAAATTATTTTTTATTTCAATGTCAAATTCCAAAGAAAAACACCCAGAAACTGCTATGCACATTTGCATTTATAGCTTTTATTATTTTTAGGATGTGGTTTTGAACCCAAATTCCAATGAGTCACATGTATTCTTGCCAACAGTATTTTCAGGGAAAGGCTTACTTGAAGCTGCATGACACTGGATCATTTTATGAAAAATGTAAGTCCTTATAAAATGGAACCTGTTTATTATCAAAGAGTCCAAGATACATGTACTATAGGGGTAAAAGTTTGTCCTAAAAGTAGACGTTTTCTTCTCAACTTCCAATTCTGTTGGAGCCCAGCAACAATGCAGTTTAAGAAAAAGATTATCTATTTTCTCATCATTTCTAAAAGAGAATGGCAATAAAGATCACAGGACAAATAACTGAAGCAGCCAACAAAGACTATAAAACCATAAAATGCTCTGTGACTTGTTATATTTTTGATAAGAGCAACAGGATAAAGAGATTTAAAGTAGAAAAGCATACTTTAAACACGGAAGAATAATGTTTAAGGAACAGCTAATTTGTTTCCCTCTAGAAATCTTCAGTACATGGTTCTCTTGGGAAGTCTAATCAATTAAAACCCTACATGCTATTCTACTTGTGAGTGGAATAAGGAATACATTTCTCATGTTATTAAATAAATGAATCTCATCTTCAGGGAGCTGAAATATAGCTTTATCCAGACTATAGTGAATTTGTGTGTCATCTCATCTTTCTGCATTATAGGAAAATTGATTTTATGATTCCTTACTCATAAATTACAGGCCTGAGGCAATAATAGCCTCAGAGATGCTTTGGCTTGTCTTCCCTAATCTCACAGGCTGGGTATGTCACTTTTTCTTTTTTCTGAACCACATCTAGCTCTTCAAGCTTGCAATTCTGGTTATAGTTCTCAAGCTTAAAGAGAGCATGGTCTGTTAGACCCAGTATGTGTTCCTGGCTTTTTTGAAGCCTCTAAACTGAATATTATCCCTGACGCCTTTACCAAATTATTGGAATTAAACATTTTGTTAGGAATAAATAGCATTATTATAACAGAGCATTTCATTTTAGCTTTTGAGAAATGGTTTTAAGCTTTTTTCTCTCTTAGCCTACACTTTAAAGATTTATTTTTCTTTTTAACCCAATTGTGTACCTGAGAAATTCCAAAGCCTGACCTTGGAATAACAGAGTAGGGAGACCCATGATAGTATCAGCTAGCTCTCCAGCTGGACAATTCAAGATAACCATCAAAACAAAATCTGTTCCCTGTACTGCTTCCAGATACTCATTTCACTCTTTCCCTTTAAAATCCCCATCCCTCAGCCTAAAATTTTGAATTCTTTTGAGGCATGAGCCTGATTATTTCCCCATCTGCTGGTTTTTGGAATAAAATCATCTTCCTTCCTGTATCTCTCATGCTTGTTCACTTCAGCCTGCAAGTGATGAGCAGAACTTGCTACTGGTAACATGACCACCATGCAAATGAGTGCACCTCCAACATGGGTACCATAATGAACAGCTACCAAAATCATGTCTTCTCTCTCCTCACTCTCACCTCCTAAGAGCAAAGTGACCTAACATAAAATTATAAAACACACTGAATTTTCTTTATTTCCTTAGACTCACTTGGGAGATGAGGTCATTCCTTAAGGATACTTCAAGAAGACTGGGTAAGAAGGAAACAGATGCCATGTCTCTTCAAAGTGCTCCCAGGCAGGTATAAGCCCTGGTCTGTCCACCTGCCTTCTGGTCTGGCCCCGGGCTTAAATTTCAGAATGAGTGGGAGCTGTAGGGTAGAATCCAGGGGAATCTTACACATCCTATCTCTGTTTATACAGGTCCTGAAGTGGCTTCTGAATTGTCTCTACTGCTTCCATCAGCCTTGGTTGGTATGCAGCTGCTTTGTGCCCCAACCCAGGCAAACATAAAGAACGTTGTCAAAAGAGTGCTGAATTAATCAAAGTAAGTAGAAATGTTTGTTTCTACAAATATTTTAGCTCAACTAAATCTTATACCTAATCTTTGGGTTGTTTTAAAAGTTCAATTAAATCTTTTAGTTTTAATATTTCAATGGACTATTTTCCTTCTCTCTCTATAATAGTTCTAGATGGAAATCGTGTATCAGAAGAGCTAATTACTAGTCATCAACTGAGAAAACATGAGACCAAAAGCACTACTGTTTAGGCTGGTGCTGTATACCAATCTCAGAATTAAGTGGAAAGCAACCGTGAAACATAGCAAATACAATAGTACACAGAAGTTTCCAGGTCTTGCCAGGTTGACTTTTATATGGTCATCACTTCTGAGAATACCTGGCATATCCCGAAAGGAAGAATATAATTGAATCAATCCTCAAGTTTCAAACTTTCCCTTTTAGATGACTGCCACATTACTTACTTGCCCTAGTGCTAATGTCAATTGGGTTGATTCTCTAGTAGGGTTCACCAACGTACACTGTAATTTATCTGAACTACTACCAAGATGGTAACTGAAGAAGCCGAAACTGCTTCTTCTTGTTTTCCTAGTACCTTAATGCCTAGTTCATAGAAAAGTTCTCAATAAATATTTGTTAAATAAACAAAATTCTTGTTTTGTTTTTGGAGGAAATGAGTGTCACATTCCTGATACATTTTTAGAAATATCGTAACACAACGTTCTAATGCACACAATAGCCAAACTAATAAGAGTAGAGAGGGTACATTGAACAGGCTTAGATGAATCTCTCTGAGGCAGATAGTAGGGATATATATGAAGTTAAAAACTGATCTTCTACAAGGTAGCCCATAGGCGACAACTTACTTTGTTGGCCCAAGACCAACTAAAACACATTAAATTTCTTCTGTATCCTTCGGCATTAAATAAACTGGCATGCTATGTTTTTGCTAGCTTTTTTTAGAAAAGAGGTATCGCTTTGAGTTACTCCTGCTCAGCTTCAACAATTTTATGTTAATTCTTTAAATTCCCTTGGGATTACTAGTTTTCCAGATAAAACACTGCCAAATTCTTAACAGCAGTTTGAAGCAGGTTTTGGACTGGGGATCCCATTATGCATTCTAAAAATGCAGTTTTCTTTTGAAGTAGCTCAGGGAAAGGATGGTAATTTCAACTCTCTAATGCCTAAGCCCTGCCTCCTCCATTCCTTCAACATATTATCCTCTTTATTTCCTTCTAAAGCTACTTTGAATAACACTGACTGGCTGAAAAGAATCTTGGGTAGTTGGAATCAATAACTAGATTTTTCTCTTTCTGGTTGTGCCATGTATTACATGTTTCTTTCAATTTCCAATTAAGGAACTTTAGCAAATACTCCAGTGAATACACTAAGTCTAGACTCTAATTGTTTTAAATGTCAGCTACAAAGAAAAGTTTTTATGTGTGTTAGAAAAATATTAAGAAATAATTCTTAGAATAAATTGTTCTTCTGAGACTTGCATAAACATTCTTTCCTTCTGGGCAGTGATTATTGAGGGAGGTAGGGAATATATGAGGTTTACCCAGGGGAATTTTACAAATTATACATTCCTCCTCCACAAATATTAACCTATTTCTTCTTGTTCTCTCCCTAGAATCAATACTACAGTGACCCACTGATTGTAGAGTGCCATATTCCTTTGTTTGTTAAGGGTGGAAAAAATTAAGCATCGTTGTTTGAGATTTATCATTGGATAAAATGTTTCTGTTTAGAATTCTACAAAAATGTAAGAATACATTTTGCTTACATTACATTATTTATTTTTTAGATTTTTCCCTCTTAGTCCTGCATGCATTGTTAGCACAAAAAGTTGAACTTGATCACAACTTCCTTTGAAAAGCGAGTAGGTACACAATTACTGTCTCAAGAATTTCTCCACAGCCCAAGAATTCCAGACACTGATAACACTGTCAGTAACCTACACAACGTTCAATAGAAAAATTTACCAAATATCCTCTGTTTAATGTAAACAAGGCAGGAGGCAAAACAGCGTATTACAGTAACACTATTTTACAGGGCCCAGAATATGATTATCTACCATGTTTTAACACATCAAGTGTCATGATGGCATGCATATTTCAATTTATTGTACAACCCAAAATAAAATTGACATGTACTTTGTGATTTCAGCACTTCACTGCAACTTCTTCTGTTAATACCTATGGACTTCATAATTAAATGGTAATTGTATATTAATGCAATAATTTATGGAAATAGGTTACCATGAATTTATGAAGTAATTCCATAATTTGTGCCCTGTAAAATTAAGTGTAACAATCTTTACACTAGCAACAGTGTAAGCGAGCTAAGAATTTTGGTCCTTATATATATATATACATATATACACACACGTACACATACAATAATGTACAGTTAAATCAAAAAGCTTTGAATCCACTCATAGCTTCCATATTGCACAGATACATTAAGAGAATGTTACATAGTTATAATGTGACTACTACAATGATAATTGGCTAAGACAAATTTGAGTTAAATCAAGTGAAGAATGTGGCTCATAACTAAAACCCAAAGACTATACTCTGAGAAGTTTCTTAAAATTGTGCACACCTATTGATACAAATGTGAAGCAAGGCTAAAATTCAGTTTGGAACTTGCTATGGCAATTGACTGTTATGGTGGTACTTTCCACCCAACATAGTGCATTTTAGACACTGTTTTTATAAGTACTGAGTAATAGAAATATTCAGCTTTCGGCAGACAGTAAGAAAAAGACTAGTGATGTTGTATGATGTTTCACAAATTCAACTCGGTGAAAACTTGTGCTGGCTCTACATCTGAACTAACTTTGAAAAGAAAGAAAGAAAAAAAGAAACTTAGAAGAGAAACAAACTTAACCTAAGCCTTAGCTGACTACAAATCAAAGTCATTATAATAACTTAGAAAAATTATATTTTCAGGAGCAGCATACACATACACAAACACAAATATAAGAGTTAAAGCTTTTCCGGACTTGGTTTCATGGATTAGCTGTAAGGTCCCATAGTGAAATCAAGGATAAAAGAGTATTTGGTTTGAGAGGTAACATCATCGCTATTACATCTACAGAGCACTATGGAAACACTAAGAAATATTTAATATCTCTTAATGTCTTATTTTAAATACATGTACATCAAAGTCGACAGTTACTACATCTAAAAATGGAGATGTTACAGTATTCCTCACATGAAGTGATCAAAAGATACAACTGAAAAATGCTTTCCCATCATTCATAATCACTTACAGAAAATCCTGCATGAAGTAACCATCTCCTACTCTTGTTTTTTCATTGTTTTACTTAAACACCTTGGAATGAGCTAACAAAGATTTGCAATGCATTATAAATTTAGGCTTCTTGTTATTTTAACAGTGGTAAACATTCTAGAGCTGAGACTATTCAGAATCTTGTGATATTCTGTTCTTAATAAATAGTAAAAACTAACTATAAAATACATCAGAAAAGCTAATACGACAAAATGAGCAGAGGTGTAAAAACATGCTTCTGTGCACACAACACGCAACATATATATGCAAACACGCTACATAACGTATTCCCAGGAGGGGTAGACAGTTCCTTTCAAGCTGGAACTTTGATAGTCTGCTCCCCCAAATATCAGTAAATGAAAAGATAAAGAGAAAAGTGCTGCTGCTTAACCTTTCGACTACAAACAAACAAACAAACAATAGCTCAAAAGCAGTATTTGAGTGACAAGAATCACTTAAAGGAAAAAGAGAAAGTGGACTAGCAAACACCATTTTGTCAGTGAAGTACAAGTACACTGTGCCCAGCACAGCTTTGCTAAACTACGCGTTCCTACACTGTATCCATTCACATACATACTCAATTTTCCCAAATCCTTTAACATGTAAACAGGACATTTAAAAGACTGTTTTGCTTAATCTCTTTAGAATCATTTAAAATGAAAGACTGAACAAAATGGGAAAAAAATGTAAACATTAAGGAGGCCATTGGCATGTTGATTGCTGCCTAAGAGTTATCAGTTCCCCATGGAGACACTATGCATTTCAGTAAGAAAATTAAATTATAAAGCAATTTTCAGAGAGGGAAAACCCCAGTACATGTTAATTAGCTTAAAAAATACAATCTTAGCAAACACTACCAATGATGAGCATAAATTCAATGTTGTTGCAAAAATGTCACAGTTTAAATAAACTGAGACCCATACATGAAAAATCAATCACTAACATGGCTATGTGCACAAAAGAGTAAAAGAACATTTCTTTAAAAAATATATATATATTAATTAATAATTTCTTTATCATATTAAATTGTTATTCTTAGAAAAGCCGAAGAAAGTTAACACTGATCTACACATTTATCTCCTATAATTAACTCGATTCATTCGATGGCTCCTGAATTGTATGCTTTTTCTCATTTACAGTTTTTTTCATATTTTGTTTGATAAGAATTCTGACCTTAAAAAGTTATAAAATTAGTGGGGTTTTTTTTGCTACTTATCAATCCAAAAGAATATAAGCATTTGAGTCCCGAAGAATGTCAAAATGCCTCGCTACCTAAAAGGATTTTAAAATAACAGAAATATCATCAAAGTCATGACATCAGAAATTTTACAGCTTCTCACACAGTCATTAGAAAGGCTTATTTCCTGAAGTTCCTTTGATTGTATCCTGGATTCAACAATGTGCAATTTTATATAGAGAACCATTATATAAAGCCAATGAAAACAACATTACACAACATTTTACCAAGAATGTCCACTCAATAGGTTCTTAATGGTTCTGTCCAGTTTACAGCAATACTTCATTAAAAAGGCTTTTTATCCTCTCATGGCAGAGTGGAACTGAGTCCCTTCTGATGAAATGTACACAATATTTCTGTTCCCCTGGTTTCTTGAAAGATGTTATTTATGGTGTGGAGGAAGCGTGATATTTCACAAATGCGATTGCTGCCAGCTCCTTACAGAATTCTTCTAACACAATCACACCCTCTAGCAGTGTGATGTGGTCAATACTGGCAAGGGAAAAGCAGACGATAAGTCAATTCAAGATAACAGCAGATGGTTAAGTTTGGTGAAGTTTTTGGATTTAAAAAATATGTAAAAGGCTAACTTACATAGGGCCTTCGGGTTCCAAACCAAGTAATCGCTTTCTGACTAATAGAAGCTTGGGAGTAAAGTCTTGAATTCGCTGAATTCGAACCATAAGGTCGCCAACAACCTGCATCACAGAGACAAGAAACTCAGTTCCTGAAATCAACTCCATAAAAATTCTCAGCATTAAAAAACAAACATTCATTTTCTATTACTAAATAATGTTTCACTACTCACATAACCATCTTTGACCAAGGACTCATACCTATTCTTTAAAGTATAAAAGTTACATATATCACTTAAAATAATGAGTTTTTCTTTTTCCTCCACATTCTGTAAAATAATCCAGATTGTATAATAATTACTTTTAAACAGCAGGCATACTTTTCACTGGGTGACACTAATTACATACAATGATATTAAGATGTTAATTGGACACGTTTATCAATCCTAGAGAATATAACAGAACTAGTAACTCACCCTGACAATTACAGAGAAGAGAGATCTACAGCCAGAAGCAAGGTTCACGTAAGGATCCAACAGGTACTCGTGGATGTGTGGATGAGGGAAGAGAGAAAGTCTAGATAACACCGAGGTTACTTGTAAGTTTACATCATATGGCTATGGAAAGGTATAAAAAAGACATTTGATATTATTAATAATGTATATACCTGTGCACCTAATTTATCACTTCTATTCGTCTAAGAAAGGAAAAAATCCACCATCTTATTCCTCCCTCCACATGCTCTTCTGCAATGAAAGTATCTACAACTAAATTAGCTCCTATCATCTTAAATTTCATATATCACAGTCCTAACAAAAAAGTTTTTTAAAACATTCATATAAACATATCAAAAAGACAAATATGTGATACAATCAGGATGTCTTTTATGCAGGTTGATTTCATCAATATAATAGTTCAAGAGAGGGAGGCCAGGTGTAGTGGCTCACACCTATAATCCCAGCACTTTGGGAGGCTGAGGTAGGAGGATTGCTTGAGCCCAGGAGTTTGAGGTCAGCCTAGGCAACATAGCAAGACCTAGTCTCTACAAAGAATTATCCGGGCACGGTGGCACATGCTGTAGTCCCAGCTACTTGGGAGACCGAGGCGAGAGCATTCCTTCAGCCCAGGAACTTGAGGCTGCAGTGAACTGTGACTGTGCCACTGCACTCCAGCCTGGGCAACAGACTGAGGCTCCCAACTCAAACAAAAAGAGACATTTCAAAAGGTCATAAAAAAACACAAATGTGTCATATATAATACTAATTACAAACAACAGAGGGCACATTGAGCTTCTGACCAAAGAACTAGAAGGGAACGATTACATCTTTTTTAAATATAGTAATACAATTTTTACAGTGATATTTCTCACCTCAGATTACTCAACTACTGCCAATTACCAAAAGAATATATAGAGTAAAATAAGGTCAAATCACAGAATCTTGTCAATACAATGAAAGCACCTGGGGTAAAAATGACTGTCCTAAGCCTCAGAGTGAATAAGAAGTTTTACAGTGGTGGTGAGAGAGAGTTCGTTTCCTGCATGAGCATTAACTTTCCCCCAAACAACTGTACATCTGTGTACAGTCCCCTCATACATTTTTGTATGTAATATCACAGTTTTGCTTGAATACTAATTGCTTACTCTTCATAGAAAACAGCTCAAAAGTGCTTTACAGATTATGCTAACTTCAAAGCAAAAAGCACACTATACAAAAAAGAGCTGCTATTATCTGCTTAGGACTTTCAACAGAATGCTCCCACCCACTCCAGTTTTCTTCTAAGTAGCCAAAGGAAACTGATCGGCTGAAACAAAACTCACTACAGTGAGGAGGCTACGGAGAACCCGGATGGGGATGAGTGAGACATAGATGCTACAGCATGGTGAAGGGAGAGCGAGTCGGGACCTAGTTTAACACTAGCTATGGAATCTGAATGTTTTACTCTCAGCTACTGAGCGCTTTCAAAGCCTTGCTCACAATGAATACCAATTAAGAAGCGAATCTCTGGCATTCAGAGAAGAATGCTTGGGCACATGTAAAAAGATATCAAAGATTATGATGAACATATGATTTGTTATACAAATAGAAACTCTCAAGTCCTATGCTTTAAGTCCAATTTCAGTTCTTCTTGCCACTAGATTCATGGATATAGAATTTTTGAAAGAAAAACTTCCCCCAATTCATTCTTTCTCAAAATCTATCTTTAAGCAAGATAAATGAAAAGAAGTATATATTCCTAATAAAGAATAGTTTAAGAGTATATTCTTCTACTTGATAATATGTGGAGTTTTTTTTGATATATCATAATTGTACATATTTGGGGGTACATGTAATATTTTGTTATATGTATACAATGTGTAATGATCAAATCAGGGTAATTGAGACACCCATGACCTCCAACATTTATCTTTTCTTTGTGTAAAGGACATTACAATTCTTCTCTTCTAGCTCTTTGAAATACACAATAAATTACTGTTAGTTGTAATTTCCTCATCATGCTATCGAATGCTAGAACTTATCCCTTCTATCTAACTGTATTTTTGTACCCATTAGCCAACTTTTCTCCATCCCTCTCCCCTTAATATCTGCAACAGAATAGCTTTCTCCAAGAGTCAACTCTTAATAAATAATAAATTCGCATTAAATTGTATTTTATGTACAAAGGATGCATTTATAACAATCAATTTTTTAAAAAAGCATTTGGTAAAAAAATGTGCACAAAATGAGTTTAAAAAACAACTTAAGTCCATTTGATAACACCGACTCTTCACTTCAGGTAGTTAAGACTTTTAGGTCACTAGGTTCTGCCAGTTGTAGGTCCTATGATAAACAGCCTAATACAATTTGGCTTTAAACCAAGAGACACTACTATTTAGACTGTATTTTTTCTGTATGGTGTTACTTTGGTTTGTAACTTTATTTTAACATAAATCTAGGTTTAAATTGTTTAAGAAATGTAAGGCTGACACATTATTTCCTAATGCTGTGAAAAATAAAAATAAGTTTCAGCAACATAAAATTGTTTCACTATATGAGAGAGAACTCCCAAAAAGCCCTGAATTTATTTATAAAAAATTGTGCATTTATTCTTACATGTTAAAACTTCAGTCATCTTGAAAGTACTCTCTGTTTGATGCAATACATCTATTGAGACACTTTTCCACTGCTCAAAACAATTTTGAACATGTCAATTTTGATGCCTTTTAGTGCTTCTGTCTTTTTGTTTCACCTCTTTCACATCAGCAAAACGTCATCCAGGGAAACAAAAAAGTGGCTCATGTGAGACTGGGTGAATAGGGAGGGTGGGGCGTGGGGGTCATGCTGTTTTTGGCCAAAAACTGCTGAACACTTTGTGGTATGGGCAGGTGCGTTGTCGTGGTGGAAAAATCAGTCACCTGTTTGCCACAACTCGAGATATTTCTTCTGCATTTTGTGGCACAACCTTTTTAAATCCTCCAGATAAAACCTTTGGTTAATAATTTGATATGGAGAAACAAATTCAGAGTATACTACAAGGGGCTCACCCTCCAAAAGATAATTCTGGTTTTTTCTGGTTGCCCCTCGTACTCTGACATGGTCTCTACCTCCTACTGGTAACATCTTCAAAACAAGGTAGCTTTTTGCAGGGTTGCTATTAAGTGTTTATTATGTGGGAACCCTGTATTTTGTACCTTATAAGGTATTTACCTAAAAGGAAATCTAGTTAAATTTCTCTGACATGTCAAATAGACTTGGCCCATTTTTTTTTTTGACTGAGCTCACATTGATTATAAGGTTTAAATTTTGAGACAATAAACTGAGACTTAAAAGTACACTGATGTCACCAATAAACAGCAAACCTCATCCTCAGCAAAAAAATTTAGGAAAGAAAGATAATGATACTAGACCAAAATGCTTAGCACCCCGGGATCCATATGTTATCTTTGAAATCATATATATATTCTATATAATATTCTTACCAAAAAGTCTTGAAAAAATCAAGAGTTTTGCTTTGTTTTATTTAGAAGTGGAGTCTTGCTAAGCTGCCCATGCTGGAGTGCAGTGGCTGTTAGTAATACCCATTAATAGCCAGATTTACATACTTTGGTTGTGAAGTTTAAAATAAACAACTAAACACTAGAAATACAGCACATGCTGCTAAGAGGTTTAAAGAAAAAAAGGACCTGATCTCTTTACTGATTACTGTCAGAAACAGTACTCACTGAGTCTAATAAAATACTAGTAATATTTTACCTAGTAAAATACTTCCTAAATTATAATCTCTTTGACTTTGTGGTTATTGAAGACAAGCTACTTACAAAGTAAATTTTTCTTAAACTTCCTAGGCCTGATCATAGTGCACTACAGCCTTGAACTCTTTGGCTCAGCTGATCCTGCCTCAGCTTCCCAAGTAGCTAGGATGACAGATGTGTGCCACCATGCTCGGCCCAAAGGTTTTAAAGACAAAAGGCTTTGGGCTGGGCTTCATAACCTACTAGCTACAAGTTACATAACTGAAACTAAGGATTCCTCATGTATAAAATAACACTAGAAATCTGTCTTGCCCGTAATATAGGGTTATAGGACCAATGACTGAGACAGCGTATCAATCAGCTCTGTATGGTGAAGCGTTATATGGTAAAACAAAGAATTTTAACATTTCAGGATACACTGTTTTCAATGTATCCTTTTGCACTCTACAAACTAATGAAAAAATGCTCAGTATAATGAAGATCAAGAGTGGCGCTCTCAATTCAATTCAGAAACTACTTTTTAAAATGTAGATTCCTTTTTAGTGTTTTTGGTCAGAATTTCTAAAGATTACTGTCTTTATACTGATTGCTAATATCTCTTGCTTGTTCATGAAATCAGATTCAAACTGGCAAACTAGCACAAAAAACATAATAAACTGATGAATCCTAGCTGCCTAAGAGGTTTACACAGCCATGAGGTTTACACAGCAATAGCTACTAATAGCCAGATTTATATACCTTGGTTGTCAGGTTTAAAACAAACAACTAAGCATTAGAAATACAGCACATGCTGTTAAGAGATTAAAAGACGATGACCACTTGTGTACCTAAATCCTGAATTGTACTCCATATCTTTAAAATTAAAAAAAAAAAAAAAAATGCTGGGCTCAGTGGCTCAAGTCTGTAATCCCAGCACTTTGGGAGGCTGAGGTGAGAGGACTGCCTGAGTCCAGGGGTTCGAGACCAGCATGGGCAACTTGGCGAGAACTTGTCTCTACAATAAATAAAAATGACAAAAAAATTAGTTGGATGTGGTAGTGTGCACCTGTAGTTCCAGTTACTTGGAAGGTTGAGGCGGAAGGATTGCCTGAGCCCAGCAGGTCGAGGCTGCGGTGGCTGTGAGCATGCCACTGCACTCCAGCCTGGGCGACAGAGTGAGACTCCAACTCAAAAAAAAAGAAATTAGAAGAGAAAAAAGGACCTGATTACTGTCAGAAATAGTAGTGACTTAAGTCTAACCTAGTAAAATACTTTCTGGTTATTGAAGACAGCCTACTTACAGAGTAAATTTCTCTTAAATTCCCTAGGCCCACATAGATATTTAACTAAAATGCTAAAAAAGAACAAGTACTTTAACATACAATTTAAAATTAATTCCAAATTGGTTAACTCACTTTCTATGTTGAGAAAAGTATTATGCCAAGTGTTCTATTTCCCGTGTATATCCCAATATATAAAACATTTCAAAGTCCTATCATTACTTCATATATCAATGAGCACTGAAGGAGGGATTCCATAATCCCAAATTCATTTCTCCTAACAATGAGGCATATACAGCGATGCACCAGCTGATGGTGATTTTTATCCACCTCTGAAGAAGTAAATTAACCTTTTTTATTTCACCTCTCCCTTATAAAAATAAGTATCATTCAAAAGTTCTTGTCTGATGAAGCAGGCTCATCTAATACTGTTCTTTAATTTTAATGAGACTAGAGTGTTCAAGGTTCCATTTGAAATGACATTTAGAGACTTCTGAATTGAGCTTAACAAGTCTTACTCTATCTGTTAAGTGTACTAACTAAAAGCCTTTCTCAGTCAGTAATAAAAGGAAAGCACTCTAATTACCTCTGAAACATGTAAAGGATGTTAAGACAATGGCTGAAAATGAGAAGTAAAATATACAATTCTGTAACAGCTGTAAGGCCAAATAACTGCTTTTAACATACAGAAAGCATCAGAAACCCTCCAGTTATTGGCAATCAAGCTTTATGAAACAGTCACTCAGTGGAAAAACTAAGAAAACAATAAAAGTAACTTTATTGAAGATCTAAACTAAGACTCGAGATGATCCCATAGTAAATGGTAATAAAATATTACGAAAATTAGTATTTTATAATGTATTACCTGATCAAGAATTCGCCCCATTCTGTCAAATAAAACTTTCAAAAAATGACCTTCAAAGAAAGCTGCTTCTAAATTGCACTTTTCCAATGCTTTCGGAGAGCCAGGCCACTCCCATCTTAAGCAGATAGCACAGTAGTCCCGGAACTAGGAAAAAAGAACATTTGGATCATTAAAGAAGAACAAAAATAAACTGAGATGAAATTGAAATGATTACCTCAATTAGACACATAAAAACACATTTTGGATGCAGAATGTCTGCTATGTGTGAGGGGTCAAGGGAGAGGTGGAAAAGATGGCTCAGATCTCTGTGACCAGGAGCACAGGTAAGATGATAGTCACCAGTAACCAATATAAGTTGATGAAAAAAAGGCACATTTTAGCTTTACTAAAATATCTCCCTTAATAATTGTGCTTAAGCTCTTTTTTTCTAAAGGAATTTAATACTTTAGTTATTTTCCTCATAGATTTAGGGTACATTTAAAAAGCAAACAGCCAAGTTTTCAACTTTATTTTCAAATGTTACATATAACAGAAGAGCAGATGCACATTATCTGAGAAGGCAAGCCTGCCATATCTATAATTGAAAGCACACAAGGCATGCTGTTATGATAGGATAAAACAGTGCTGCTCAAAGGGTGGTCCACAGACCACTGCTGGTCCTCAAACTGTTTGCTACCATCCACCATGATTGAGCACAAAAAGCAAGAGCAAGCATTTTAAAACTTTCTTAACAATTTGAGCAGTTTTATGTCTGCTGAACCTAACAATAAAACAATCAGGGTATGCATTTTGTAACTTTTTCATTTTTCTACAGTACTAATTCATTTTTTGTATTTTGCTAAAGTGTTGGTCTGTGACAGATTAGAAATAATAAAAAAATTGATCCTTTACTACAGATAGTTATCACTAGAACAAATATTGTGGATTTTTATAAGCACAAGACTATATGATAAAATAAAAATGATTTTTAAGTCTTCCCCAAAATGCAATTTACTCGAATTTAAACAAAAGACATTTAGAACATGGTTTCCTCCATGTTCTTTCCCTCCTCAGAAACTTCTATTCAATAAAGCAAAATTATTTTGACATCTCTAGTTTGGAAATTGCCTTAAATTAAAACAGAACATATTCTTACCATGAAGCTTTAACTTCAACTTTTAAAAGAAAAAAAAAAATACAAAACAATTAAAAAGCCAATTGCAATATATTGAGAGCTTTAAACTATTTGGCTTTCAATACACAATTTTCTATATAAACTACATTCAATTTTTAATAAATCATTTTTACATTAACACCTCTGAAATTCTGACCTAGAATTTTGTAATCCCTTTTGTATACTTTCTAATACTTCTGAAACAATCATAATAATTGTGTTTGTAATCACAAAATGAAAATGAGAGAAACTTTACAGAAAGAATAAAAGCTGTTTAAAAATCTAAATTGGTGGTACTAAGAGGCATTTTTCACTTTTATTGTCATTACTTGATTGTTATAGGAATGTAACTTGCTAACCCATTACTCTAGTTATTCACATAGTAATGTGTACTTGAATTAGACTTAAAGTATTATGAATTAACTATATGCACATGCAAATTAATTACATATAATGACATACTTCAATCCAGAGCATTTAAATAAAAATTAAATGTATATATTTCAGGCTGGGTGCAGTGGCCCACACTTGTAATCCTAGCACTTTGGGGGGATCACTTAAGCCCAGGAGTTTGAGCCTAGCCTGGGCAACATAGTGAGACCTCGTGTCTACATTAGAAAAAAAAAGGTTTGGTGGCATACACTTATAGTCCCAGATACTAGGGAGGCTGAAATGGGAGGATCACTTGAGCCCAACAGGTTGAGACTGCAGTGAGCAAGCATTGAGCCACTGCACTACAGCCTGGATGACAGAGTGAGACCCTAACTCCAAAAAAAAAAAAAGTGTATTTTTCAGATTTGAGAAATGTCAAAACTTGGAATTTTCAATGTTTGAAATTCACTTTTTTGTTGTTTTTTTTTTTTTTGAGTTGGAGTCTCACTCTGTCGTCCAGACTGGAGTGCAGTGGCTGCTCCCGGCCACCGCAGCCTCAACCTGCTGGGCTCTGGAGATCCTTCCGCCTCAGCCTTCTGAGTAGCTGGAACTACAGGCACGCGCTACTACACCCAGCTAATTTTTTTTTATTTATTGTAGAGATGAGGTCTCGCCAAGTTGCCCAGGCGGGTCTCGAACCTGCAGGCTCAGGCAATTCACTCACCTCAGCCTCCCAAAGCGCGGGATTACAGGCTGAGCCACCAAGCCCGGCTGAAATTCACTTTCAAATTTTGAAAAATTTTATTCTAGTTATCTGTCCAACAAATACTAAATAGCTATTGATTCTGTAAAATGTATAGAGCCCTGAGTTACATATTTTGTGGGATTCAATGATAAATCAAGCATGAATCCTACCCTGAAGAGACATATTACTTTATACCCCCCATATAGGAAAGAAAACACAAAGGGCCACAAAAGACGTAGAGATAATGCCACAGGTATAGAGAAGAGCAGTTACCTTTACACTAGTGGGGAAGGGGAGAAGAGCTCCTACTTTTACTGTTGGGGGAGGAGAGCAGAGAAAGTGGGTAAAGAGAATAAACCAGATGTGGCATTTAATCTGAACCTTGAAGACAGGGAAGAAATATAGATATCAGACAATGGGTAGAGATGAAAGCGAGGAAAACCTTGTAGGCAAACAGTAGCATCAATAAAAACATGTAAATCATACACTTAAAAAGAGAGTGTCATACAAAGAAATAAAGATAAAAAGGCAGGCTGAGAAGATCCAAGAGGACCCTGAATGCTAAGATTGGATCTCTAAGTATTCAGACTTTATGAGTTAATAAAGGAGAAGAAGGGCCACTTCAATCAGATTGATGTTTTAATGGATTCTGAGCAGAAAGAACAAGCTGATGTGACAAGTTATGAGGTTACAGTAATCCTAGGCAAAAAGTGATAAAGACTTAAACTAGGATTCTGAAAGTAAAAATGGGGAAGGAGATAGACAGGAAAGGTATGATAGGAGCAAAACTGATATAACTTGGCAATGGATTAGAAGCAAAGAATGGAAGATGAATGAATTCGGGACAATTCTGAAGTCCAAACCTTGGGTGACCAGGAGGATGGATGTGCCACTGACCACAGCAGGAAACAAAGAAGCATATGCACTTTTGGAGAAACCAACGATAAGCTCTACTTTGGACAGATGAAGTCTGAGGTTCAAGATGAACATCTAAACACCTGGGGCTAGAGCTTTGGAGACACTTCAGATATAGATGGTCAGATATGGAATTCATGAGATGAATGCTAAACCACAAGAATGCCAAAGGAATGAAGACAGAAGGAGGACCAATGATAGATATTCGGGGGGGGGGGCGTTGTTACACCATCATCCTGTGGACAGAATAAAAAACACAACTGAGACCTAAAAGCAGCAGAACAGAAAGGAATGCTACTGCAGAAGCATTAAAAAAGGATACAATTTTAAACAGGAGAAGGTTAAACAATTTCAGTAAAGTTGCAGGATACGAGATCAATAAACAAAAATCAGCTGTATTTCTAGACTAGCAATTAATAGTCTAAAAATAAAATTCACCAATTTCACTTACAATAGCATAAAAGAATAAAATATGTAGAAATAAGTTTAACGAAGGGGGGTATAAGACTTGTGTGCTGAAAACTACAAAATATTGTTGAACAACATTAGAGAACCTGAGTAAATGGAAAGACATCCTGTATTCATGAATTCAAAGTCTTAATATTGTTAAGATGGTATCACTCCAGTTGATCTACAGATTCAATGCAATTCTTATAAAAAATTCCAACTTTTTTTTTTTTCCAGAAATGGCCAGAGTTATCCTAAAATTCACGTGGAAATGCAAGGGGCACCAAATAGCCAAAACAATCTTCAAAAAGAACAAAATCACAAGACTTATACTCAATTTCAAAACTTACTACAAAGTTGCAGTAATCAAGACAGTGTGGTACTGGGGTAAGGAAAGAGTTATGGGTCAGAGTAATAGAATTGAGAGTCCTGAAATAAATCTTACATTTATAGTCAATAAAGGAGAAATAGCCTTTTCAACAAATGGTGCTGAGGCAACTGGATATCTACATGTAAAAAAGATGAATCTGGACCCCAGGTATGACACAAAAAAGAACAAGGGAAAAATACTTAAGGTGTGCATCACCAAAATTAAAAACTTTTGTGTATCCAAAGACACTGTGAAGAAGATGAAAAGACAACTCCTAGAATGGAAGAAAACATTTGCAAATCATCTATCTAATGAATATCTAGTAGGCAGACTACACAAGGAACTCTTACAACTTAACAACAAAAAAATAAAACAGCCCGATCAAAAAAACAGGCAAGGAATTTAAAAAGATATTCTCCAAAGAAGATATAAAAACGTCTGCTAAGTACATGAAGTGGTACTCAGCATCATTAGTCATTCATGAAATATAAATCAAAACCACAATGAGATACCACTTAATACCTACTAAGATGGCTACAATAAAAAAAGGATAACAACAAGTGTTGATGAGGACATGGAGAAATAAGAAACTTCAAACATTGCTGGTGCAATGTAAAATGGTGCAGTCACTATGGAAAACAGTTTGGCACTTCCTCAAAAAGAGTTAAATATAGAGTTACCATGTGACCTAGTAATTTTACTGCTAAGCATTACCCAAGAAAACTGAAAACCTATGTTGACACACAAAGTTTTAAAGGAATATTTACATCACAGCAGAAGTATTCATAATAGTCAAAAAATAGAAACCAAATGACCATCAACTGATGAATAAATAAACAAAATATCCATGCAATGAAATATCATTCAGTCATAAAAAGAAATAAAGTATTGGGGATGGCTAATACCTATAATCCCAACACTTTGGAAGGCCAAGGTGAGAGGATTGTTTGAGGTCAAGAGTTCCAGACCAGCCTGGGCAACATAGCAAGACCTCATCTTTACAAAAACCAACCAACCAACCAACAAACAAAAACCCAGCTGGGTGTGGTGGCATGAGCCTGTAGAACCAGCGACCCAGGAGTCTGAGGCAAGAGGATCAGCTGAGTCCAGGAGTTTGAGGCTGCAGTGAGCTATGATTGTGCTACTGTACTTCAGCCTGGGCAACAGAGGAAGATCTGTTCTCCAAACTAAAAATAAAAAAATAAAATAAATACTGATGTTTGTTACAACATGAATAAATCTTGACTACATTATGTCAAGTAAAAGAAACCAGACACAAAAGGCCATGTATAGTACGATTCCATTTATGTGAAATATCTAAAATAGACAAAGTCATAGAGACATAAAGTAGATTAGTCACTGCCTGGTGCTGGGAGTTGGGGAGGAGGAGGTGGCAATGAGGAATGTCCACTTAATTTGTAGAGGCTTTCTTTTTGAAGTGACAGAAATATTCTGGCATTATATAATGATGACGGTTGCATAACCTTGTGAATATACTGAAAGCCGTTGAATTGTAAACTTTAAAATAGTTAAAATATTGAATTTTATCTTGATACAAATTTTTCTTAAAGGAGGAGTCTCTTTTAGCACATTTTTTTTTTACATTTTACAGTGAAAAAAGCTATAAAGAGGACTTCCAATACTATGTTGAACAGGAGGGGAGAGAGTGGGCATCCTTGTCTAGTTCCAGTTTTCAGGGGAATTGGTTCCAATTTTTGTCCATTTAG
>NW_007250930.1:146882-151734 GCF_000164805.1 Carlito syrichta | reverse complement strand
CCTTGAACATCCAATGTAATACTATAAGAAAATGACTGACGGTACTGGGAAACTATGGGGGGGAGGGGGATGGGATTAACAGTAGCAAACATCTGTCTGGGGCTGGGAAAACACCTCTTATCAACAGGGTGCCTGAATGAAACATAATTGTACACCTAACCCTTAACTGTACCCCACAAAACCATAATAAAAAATACTGATTAATTATAAAAAAAAAAAAAAACAAAAGCTATAAAAAGGAAAGAAGAATGAAAAATCCCCTTAACTTAGTAACTAAGAGCAGACCTTTGGGTAAGACATTTTAGTGAAGCATATAGGTAGAACACTGGGACTGAGGAATGAGAACTGAGCAGCAGGGACTGTGCTTGTGAATCACTGTTTGCATAAAAATGGTGGGCAAAGGGAGTAAAGGATACCAGCCTGTGGACAAGGAACAAGAGTAGTTGGGGTAAAATTATTAAGTTGCCACTTTTTGGATCAGTAGGGGAGATGGATTTAGGTGAGACATAATTTAAGTGGGAAAAAAAAGAGCACAAAGAAATCTTGAGACAGAGACAGACAGTCAGGGAAATGCAAACTAAGGTCACCTGCATAAAGCGGGTCTCAATTTTACTAAGAATGCAGTCATTTTTTTGTTGTTGTTGTTGAGAAATGGCAGAAGGCGATGTGATGTGGTGTGTGTGTGTGTGTGTGTGTGTGTGTGTGTGTTCTGAGATTTCATTTCCCAGAATTAGTTACTTCACTTACCTGTCTATGAGCATCTCGGAGATAGGTGTCATATCCAGTGCCCTCAACATGATAGGACGATTTTGCTTCATCAGGTACCAGGCAGAGAAAACTTAAAAGAAAAAGGCCATAATCAAAAACACAAATACTCTCACAATTCATTAACATCTTTATATGTTTTAAAGTATCTAGTTTAAGTTTAGCTAAATACAAATGGAAACTTGAAAAAATGAAAATACATGTTATTAAGTTCTTATCTTGAATGAGCCTTACAATACACTGATTAAATACTTTCATTATTATAAAGGTTTTATTAAAAAATTACTGATTCCACTTAAAATAGAAGTATGCCTAAGAAAGAAGTTTTTTCTCTTTAGATTGTTGCACAATGGCAGACTGAAATTTGTTAATTTCAGGAAACTGGTTTTGAAGTCATCGAACTTGGGATTTTTACACACCTCATTTTGCACCTTGAGTCATATTCAATTTTTTTTCCTAAAATCACCTGCCAGAACCAGGCATATTGGTGACAGTATTGCAAGGGAAGAAAAACAGAGAAGAAAATTGCTATAGAAAAGGGCATTGAGCTCGGTGACTCAGTCTGTAATCCAGCGCTTTGGGAGGCTGAGGTGAGTGGATTGCTTGAGCCCGCGGGTTCGAGACCCACCTGGGCAACTTGACGAGACCTCATCTCTACAATAAATAAAAAAATTAGCCGGGCATGGTAGCGTGTGCCTGTAGTTCGAGCTACTTGGAAGGTTGAGGCGGAAGGATGGCTGGAGCCCAGCAGGTTGAGGCTGCGGTAGCCAGAAGCATGCCACTGCACTCCAGTCTGGGCGACAGAGTGAGACTCCAACTCAAAAAAAAAAAAAAGAAAAGGGCACTTTTTAAAAAGTGTGAATATATACGCTGCCAAAAAGGACAAGCCCAACATCTAGCACACATGCTTTACAAGTACATTTTGTCAAACTGGCAATTGCCAATGTTACAATTGAGAATTACGTTAAATTAAGTAACTATATTAACAATATCTGAGGGTTTATTTAACTGCTGTTATTTGTTTTTATTTTTATATTAAGTGGAGCTTTTCTCTTGATATCAACTGTTGTCCCCAGGTTGTTACTTGTTACACAAACAAGACAAAAAAGCTGATGTAATCTTTAAGGAAGATTGCTTTCAAAATATATTTCTGTAACAATCTAAGAGTAGGGCTACTATATGTTATAAAAACAAGTAAAAGTGATGCAAGTCAAATTCTATAGCAACTCACCTATTTACAATTTTATGGACTTCAGTTTTCCCATCATTTTTGGGGTGGTCTGGAGTAGCAGGAGGCGAAGAACTAAGCCACTCTTGGTTTGACAAAGTGTTATCTGGTGAAATGTCAGTAAATAATGGATCTTCTTCCAGATCTCTAAGTTTAATTTAATGATGTATTAAAAAAATGTTTTATTATGACATTTTTCTAAACCAAAAGATTCTCTGTCATGTTCTTAGAAGATATTATATAATTTTGCTAAAATAAAGGATTAAGGCATCATCTATTTATATTTTCTAGACAAATTAACATTTATACTAATAAACTCAAGAATATACTAATTATGTTATTAGGTTTAATGAATGTTTACTACCATTTGTAATTGAAAAGGATGACAGTATCAGGGAATCTAATTTTACTTTTATAAACTTAAACTGTTACAGGTAGTTTTTTAAGAGCAAAGGAGACAGATAAGAGGAGAGAGAAAGCTCTAACTCTATATGAAATGCTGAACTCACAGAGTTGGATGGAAACTTACACTGCTCCTGCTATCAATCCATTTTCTACCACATCTTTATCTTCTGGGCACAAAGGTTTATATTCCGTATAATTTCTCTCTTCAAGATTTCTTAGGACCAAGTTGTAAAGAATGTGCTCATTGGGTTTTTGTAAAAGATGTTCAAACATTCTTAATGTCATTATGCTTATCTGAAACCAAAATTGATAAGAGCGAACTGAAAAATATCTTTAAATACATTATTCTTCTTGCCATCTTGTAAGTCATTCTTTCAATTTTTAGAGCCATAAAAAAAGAGGCTGTATTAAAAACCTCACAAGTATATTAAAGTATTTCAAATAATCTAATTCTAAATCATTACGCAGCTTACCTCATCAGATATGTGATCACAATGTTCAATTAACCTATGTCTTAAAGGATGTCTGCTAATTTCTGCCAAAGTTTCTGGTTCCCTCTGTTCTCCAAGGATAAAAAACACCATTTCTTGAAGCAAAACATCGGAGGTTACTTGCCGAACAATGCGATGAAGCAGAGCAGTTGATGTCAGAATACCCATCTCAGAACTGAATACAACAAACAGGTAATTAGTGGGCAAAACTGAACACAGTGTTCTTCTTTTTTAAAAGAAAGCAGATTACTCACGTTTGCATTAACTGAGGTTCCATAATACCGATGAAAAATCTTTCACGAACAGCTTTGGCAAGAGCAACAGCAGCAGTCTAGAAAATAGCATGAGCATCATTTTATTTTAATGAAAAAGAAAGATTAATTTTAAAATCAATAAATCAGTTTGTACTTCCCATCTAAACCAATATGGAAAAACAAAACTTGCCTACTGACCCTCTTGTTGATGGCAACAAATCTAGACTAGATGTTAATTATTAGGTTGCTTATATTTTTTCTAAATTTCTAAAAAATAAGAATAGGACAACAATGACTTTATAGTATTAATATCTCCCCAAAGAGCAGAAGTGGAGGGAAGTCAGTGTTACATTGTGAAGCACTGTACTGTAATACTTAGAGAAATATAAACAGACAGAACTTGAACTTCATTTCAGAATGGTAAAAACACACATACGTGCTTTTTTGTTAGTTTTACTTATTTCACTAAGTGTGCTATTCTAAGACAATTAAAAATATGTTTGGCGATATAAATTAAGGATTCCAATTTCACTTAGCAGATATTTACATTTTCAAAATATCAATAAAAAACAAACAAAAAAAATTCAAACCTTTTGGGCTTCCTTAATGAGTTGATCGCAATAATCAAACCAGGAAAGAAATGAAATTAAGGCTCGTTTTCCTGGAAAGGCTGAAGCATCCTCTTTATGACTATATGAGTCCAAGCTGTAGGACAAAGGAGAAGTGCTAAGTCTAGAGTTATCCAAAAGCATGAACCCTGCTCGTTATGTGTGGGAAAAAAGGTGCATGAATGAATGTTCACACAGGGAATGCTAAATGACAATAAGAAGAGGGTTTTATCAAAGAAACCAAAGATGAGAGAAAATATTTTAATTAAGAGTTATAAATGATTTTCAAAAATTAAACAAGAAGAGATAAACTAAAGCAGAAAGAGCTGCAGGAGAAAAAACATTCAGACAGCTCCTCATATGTCCATCATAAGTTTGACCAAGTAACAGCAATGAAAAGGTAGAGGTTCTAAAGGTGGATCTGCAAAAAGTAATAATAATTCCGTCCACTTTTCTTCCTGCTTTATGATACAATGCAGGCATAATGCTAGCAAGTGAGTCTGCCCTATCAATGCTGACAGAAATAGGGTGGAAAACACAACTAAGAAACAAAGATAGGTTAAATACACAGAGAAATGCAATAAAAGGTTATTATGTCAAAATATCAGGCTGCTTATATAGATGGTGGGATTATATAAGTAGTTTTATTTATGCTGCTTTATACTTTTTAACAACTTGTAAGTATTCTGGAATAATCATATTTTTCTATGAGAATCAAGTGGGGGTGTCTGAAAAGATATGTACAAGGAGTAAAAGAATAAGTAGGAGAGATCTATACAAGAAGGCCATGAGACAGAATACTCTAGAGGCTGTGGAAATTATTTATTAAAAGGAAGATTCCTTCTCTTAGAGTGTTTTTCTTTTTAATAAAAATAATCAGATAAAATTATTGGTTTTAACATAAGCCCTTAAAACTTAATCAGGGCCAGGCATGGTAGCTCAGCTTGTAATTCCAGCGCTATGGGAGGCCAAGGTGAGAAGACTGCCTGACCCCATGGGTTCAAGACCAGCCTGGGAAACTCGGTGAGACTTCGTCTCTACAATAAACCACATACACACACACACACACACACACACACACACACACACACACACACACAC
>NW_007250930.1:135821-146862 GCF_000164805.1 Carlito syrichta | reverse complement strand
TGTTTTGATAACATTCGGTCAGGTCATTGTAATAGTCGGAGGTAGAGGGGAGTGAAAGCGAAATTTTCATGAAGGACATACATTATATAGCATTTCTTTACCTATAGTGAATTATGAAATATGAAGGCCTTAATTTTATACAATAAATTATTATCTGTTTAAAAAAAAAAAAGGAAACCAGACTGTGCAGAGAGAGGGTGTGTGGTTGGGTGTAGAGGGGGGGACAAGGATGTGTTTTGGTTTTCACTATGTAAAGATTGTAATACTGTAAGTGTAGTCATTTCTAAAACATTGGAGTAACTACATTATGCTCAAGCAGAACATTTGTCAAAAGTGATCATCAGAGTTGGCCTGAAGGGCCCTGCTCTGGTATGTGTCTGAATTCTAGGCAAGGGTTTTAGATAGTTGGCCTTATTGACCAGCGAAGAAATGACAAAAAGCCTTTTTAATTGCAATGGAGTAAATGATAACTGGAGTGGCCAGGCCCCTTTACATCACCGCTTCATTTCATAGTGGGATGTTATCATTTTTCACCTTATCTATGATCCTGTAATCACTGAATTTCTCCTTCTATGGATGAATGAGCATGTGATAGAGATTCTCCAATGAACTGCCTCTGGGATAGGAAATTTGTTGTGGAGAATATGTGAGAAGTAAGCAGTAAGTGTTAAGCAAAGGTCAGATTGATGTTATCACTGAGGCTTCCCTGGAGTGGAGTACATTATTCCTTGTTTGTATGGTTATTAATCCGGAATGATGTGGGGGTGTGCAAGTCTTCTGAAATACATTACACAGGCTCCTTAGAGTCCAAACTAAGTACGATCACACACACACACACACACACACACACACACACACACACACACACACACACAAACTAGCCAGATTTGATGGCTTGGGTCTATAGTTCTGGCTACTTGGAAGGCTGAGGTGGAAGGATCGACGAAGCCCAGCAGGTCGAGGCTGCAGTAGCCGTGAGCGTGTCACTGCACTCCAGCCTGGGCAACCAGAGTGAGACTCCAACTCAAAAAAATAAAAACACAAAACTTAATAGTATAATGGACAAAATAAAAGTATCTTGTTAAATAGCTTAACTATTTAACAGCTGGATTGTTCCCATACCAATCCACTGATTAATTTAATACAAGCCTTAAGAACATATTCTCATTTAATGATCACTAGTACTGTTACAAATTTCAAAATGAAAGATTTCTATCATTGCAAAACAGAACAAATTTTTTAAATGTAGGTGTAAGAAGTCACCTTTACAGGAAAATACAAATAATGGTGCTTACCCCCAGTTAATTGCTTCCACAGTTTCAATATCTAATGGATCCACTGACTGAGGTAGGGCCTTGTACAAGGAGGCAAGTCTGTCTGTCAGTAGTTCACACAAGCAAGTGCTCTGTGTAAGGGACTTTGCAGCCGCAGGCTCTGGCAAACTGACTAACAACATCAAGCCCTCACATGCTTTCACAGCTATTCGGCCATCCTAAGGGGGAAAAAATAACTCTTAAATTCTTGAATGATATACACATCAGGTTGTTTGAAATAATTCAACAAAAAAAGGATTTAATGTTTTACACTAAAAAAAAAAAAGATTTAGCCGGGCTTGGTGGCTCAGCCTGTAATCCTGCGCCTTGGGAGGCTGAGGTGAATGGATTGCCCGAGCCCGTGGGTTCGAGACCCGCCTGGGCAACTTGGTGAGATCTCATCTCTACAATAAATCAAAAAATTAGCCGGGTGAGGTAGCGCGTGCCTGGAGTTCCAGCTACTTGGAAGGCTGAGGCAGAAGGATCGCCGGAGCCCAGGGGCTCAAGGCTGCAGTGGCCAGGAGCGGCCACTGCGCTCCAGTCTGGGCGACAGAGTGAGACTCTGACTCAAAAAAAAAAATAGATTTTTTTCCTACTTTAAATGCATATTATTGAGATCATGTTAGGGAAAATAAAAACAACAACTCACAGGACTTCTAGTAAGATTCAACAAGGAATTCACTAAATTGTAATCCTGGTTTGGACGAACAACTGAGGCCTCTTGCAGTGAAGTGACACTGAGGTTATCCAAGCTTGTGGAGAGATCATCTATCTGATGAGAAGGCTCATCTTCTAATTCTGTTTGCTCCATTCCAGTAGCACCAGATAGTTCTTCTGGCAGAAGGGACTGTCCTGTATCGGTTGACAAGGAATCTTGACCTTTTAATGTGTCTTCTGAAATTACATTTGGTACTCCTTTGGAAGCCAATGATTTCAACTTATTCTAAAAAAGAAAACAAGTTTTGTAAGATTCACATCAAGAACCCTGAAACCTATAAATCATACTTTAATAGATTTTTCTATAACTAACATTCCATATGCCTAACCAAAGTAGCAATAAATGTTGTCAAATGAAAATACTCAGACTTTTAACAAACTGTGTTTTAGAATGATTTTACAATTGCATAAATGTTTATGATACTCTTCATACTGTCTACAAAATGTTTTACACTGACCATAAGCAATGAACAATATTAGTGACAACCATGTGACCACTACTAAAAACAACTAATATTAGCAAGAAAAAAGTTTCAGGAGGTTTCAATGGTAGTTTTTTTTTCCCTCATCACTGGGAAGATCATGGGGGAAAATGCAAACTTATAAATAAAAATATATTAAAGTTCAAAAGTTACCAGAATTAGACTTAAAGTTTCCACAAAAGTTCCCAAATTCTCTTAAATATTTAAGAACTTTTAAAAAGTTTTTTCCTTATACTTCTATTAAGAACACAAGAAACTACTCTGAGGACATTTTTATTAGTGTCTTTGGGATAAGAAGAGATTCTTGAAATGCTAGGCTCTCCCACTCCTCATATAAACACATAAGCATGAAGTGAATCTTAGCTGAAGCAATTATCAGTTTCAAGGCAAAAGTATCTTGCTTTCCATTTGAACATTAGTACAAAAATCTTGCTTTCCATTTGAACATAAGTACAAAAATATATTAAAAGAAAAAAACTCAATTTCTCAAGACTATTGGTCTAAACTATACTTTTAACAATCGTGCAAGTTATTTATAATTAGTATAATTTTGGAAGTAGAATCTTGAATTCATTCAGCCTTTAATGTGCTTCTATGATGATTGAAATGCTGATAGGCCCTGTGAAGAAGCTAATTTATGATGAATTTAACTTGTGTGTGTAATTTGATTTTTGTACTTATGTTCAAATGGAAAGCAAGATACATTAAAAGGAAAAACTGTGGAACTCAATGAATACTCCAATTTGCCAATTTCTAACAGAATCAATTACACAGCATAGTCTTTATTAAAGGAAAACATTGTACTTCATCTAAAATACTAGTAAAATTGAGTATTTGAGAGGTGTCTCAAATAAGAATTGTGAGAGGAAAAAATAATCTTAGATGGCAATCACTCCTTAAAACAGTGTTTCTCAAAGTCTGAGTCAAGATTTTTGGCATCCTGGTCTTCTGTGGAGCTTGATAAAAATGCAGATACCAGGGTCCCATCCAGAACTGCTGAATTTCTGAAGGTAGAGCCAAGGAATCTGCATTTTAGAAAAGCTCCCTAGCTGATGAGAAGCTGCTGCATTAATTCTTGCACTTTGGTTTCTAATAAAACTGTTCCCTTTCTATTTTAGGGATCTCATTTGTACCTACAACATATACATGCTCATAACTCCCAAATCCCTTAAACCCAGACTTCCCTCCCAAATCACAGATTTGTAATACCAAATGCCTGCTAATTATCTCCATCAGGATATCATGACAACTCAAAACATCCAGAACCAAATTATCTTTCCTTCAAAATACTCTCTCGGGGTTCCTGTCTTTCCACTAGCAGAGTCTTATTGGTTCAGGAATTAAGAATCCAAATCATCCTTTCCCTGCTTCCTGCACCTGGGCATTTACAAGACCCCACAAGAGCCTACCTCTGGTCTCCTGAATATATACACTTCATTCTAACCCTCTGCTTCCAACTTATAGTCCTTGTTACTTCTCGTCTGTGTTACTCCATCAGCTTCCAAATTAGTTTCTTTCACTTCTTCTCTCCTCCAAAAGAAATCTGCTGTATGAAATGCTGCTGCCTATTTAACTTCAGGCACCAATACCAGCATGTAATAGCATTCCTGCTCAAAATCATCAATGGCTCCCCACGTCTACGAGAACAGACGCTTCATCCTGTCATTCAAAGCCTTTGACAACTTATAGTCTGTTTCACATTTCCATCTCTAGTTATACTGTTTCCTGAACACAAACTTTCATATCTTCATTCCTTATGTTCACCCATTCTTATCTAAATATCTGTCAAGACTCATTTCAAAGGTGTCCTCTCCCAGGAAGACTTTCCTGATGACCTAGAGTAGATTGCTCTCTTAATCCTAAGAACACTTAAGGCATTCACTTTGTATCTTGATTCTCACCTTATTCTACGTTAGTTTACAGTATCTGAACAGTCATCTACTGTCTTCACCAGACTACAAACTCCTTTAGGGCAAAGACTATCTATAATTCATCTACCACATATATTTAATCCATAGTAGATGCAAATATTGGCGGATATTAATGAACAGAGAGATTCTATTTCAGAGGATACATGCTAGAACACTGCAAAGTAGTTTTGTTGTTAACTATACTTACAAGTAACAACACTGTATTTCTCTAAAGATCCATTCATTTAGTAATTGTTAATTAAGCAGTTACTATGCACTGTGCTAGAAACTAGAGAAGCTGTGGGAACCCAAAGATTCATGAGACAGAATCCTTGTCCTCAAGGACTTATTGACTAGCAGGAGAAAATAAAATGCACATAAATAATTCTAGTTCTAGGACCTCCCTTAAAAACTTGTGAATAAGCCGGGCTTGGTGGCTCAACCTGTAATCCCGCGCCTTTGGGAGGCTGAGGTGAGTGGATTGCCTGAGGCCACGGGTTCGAGACCCGCCTGGGCAGGGAGACCTCATCTCTACAATAAATAAAAAAATCAGCCGGGCATGGTAGCGCATGCCTGTAATTCCGGCTACTTGGAAGGCTGAGGCGAAAGGATCGCCGGAGCACAGCAGGTCGAGGCTGCGGTGGCCGGGAGCGGCCACTGCACTCCAGTCTGGGTGAAGAGTGAGACTCCAAATCAAAAAAAAAAAACATGTGAATAGTTGTATCAGCTCAGAAAATAGAAACACCTACCACCTCAAGCTTTGGAGAAATATGTGTTATAAAACACTGCATAAGACAAACATGTCACTAATTCTGAAAGGTGCTCTTTGTAGTGAGGTTTAAATGTAAATGTTTTTCTCTGAAGTGCATCTCACCACTGACATATTTTGTCTGATTCTGATCTATGGCTATGTACTTGGAAAACAAGCTTCAGAGATTTTGAGAAAGAAATCCTCCAGACTTAAGTTTGGAGGGAAAAAAAATCTATGCATCCAAAGAACACTAGGTATCTAAGAAAACTTTAGCAAAAACAAACTTTGAGAAGAAAAATCTCAGTTAGTCAAACTGAGGTATTTCATGTATCAAAAACTAAAAGAATTGCACTCATTAAAACTAAAACCCAAAAGAACCACCCTCATTAACAAATCTTTAGGAATCCAAAATTATAAGACCATTCCAGCCATGAAGCACACTTGCAAAATATGACCCAAAGTGCACATCATAAAAAATAGGCACTTGTAGTCCTTAATACTACCTAGAAATTTAAATTCATGAAACTTTGCATTTTAGCTGCTTACCTAATTCCAGTGAGATTGCAGAATAGAATCCTAATTTACTTAGTCAGTAATGTGGAATAGAAAAAAAACCCATAGTAGAATGGCTGACATTTAAACAAAACAAAAACCTGACAACACCCAGTGCTGACAAGGACATGGAACAACAGGAGCTCGCACACTCTGTTGATGGGATGCAAAATGATAAAACTACTTAGAATACAGTTTGGCAGTTTCTTGTAACAATGAATATACACGTACCACACAATCCAGTAATACTACCCTAGGTATTTATCCAAGTGAAATGAAAATCTAAATTCACACAAAAATTTGTGTGTGAATATTCATCATGGCTTTACTCATAAACAGAAAACACTAGAAACAATCCAAAAGTCTCTCACTGGTGAATGAATAAACAACTGTGACAGATCCACAAAATGATATACTGAACAATATAATGGAACAAAATCATGGCTGAATCTCAAATGCATTCAGTTAAGTTAAAAGGTTGTTTATATTTATACAACTTCTTGTCAAAGAGAAAACGATTTAGACAGAAAACAGATCAGTGATTGCTAGAGTGTAGGAATGAAGAAAGGATGAGGACAAAGGGACATGGGGCAGTGTGATGGAGCTGGTGAGTCTCTTGATTGTGGTGTAGGTTACACAGCTATGTCTGCCAAACTCATAGAACTATGGACCAAAAAGAGTGAATTATATTGTATGTAATTTATACCTTAATCTAAAAAAAAGAAAAAAAAGAAAAGTATTTTTTAAGAAACAAAAAACGACAGAATTATCTTTTCTAAAATACTAAAATATTCCTAAATCACTTCACTGCTGAATAAAAATGAATGAAACCAGGAAGTACACAAAAATTATTTTCTACTTTAAAATATCCAAAATATCAATTGACTTAAGTAAGCTATGATTCAGCACAAAGAAAGAGCACAAAATGCTAAAGCAATCCCAACTGCTACAGGAGGTTGCAGAGGTTAATGTGTGCTTTTCTCCATCTTGTCCAAGTCTGCCCAAGCCACCCTTACCCCAGGCCAGATGATCCATGCTACACATTAAAGCAAGCTTGGTTGAAAGTATGATAACTTTTAAACTCCTGTTTCTCCTCTATCTCATTCATCCTTCAAGCAGCATTCTTTCTAAGCCTTGGCTTTGTATCTCTCTATCCCCTACTGCCCCATATATCTGGCTCAACCGCATTTTTTGAAAATCTTTCTTCCCAGGAGATTTCAAGTGAGAATAAAACAGTGACCTTAAATGAAAAATAATTCTGGGAAGTAAAACAAGCTGATAACCCACATAATGTAATACCTCAATTTGCATAATGATCTTAATAGAAGTATACTTTGAAGGTTGACAAGAAGTGTACCATACCTCCAGAAAAAAATTAACCAAGTAGGGATCCTGTTTCAGCTTTGCACACACAATACAGAGAAACTGAATCTCTTCATTTTCCGTTGGTGTTGCAAGGACTTCACCACAGAGTCGAATTAATTTCTGTCAAAATATTTTTTAAAACTTTTTAAACGTAGTTACTTGTATATAAGTAACCATTCATTTATCTTAAGGATATTTATAGTTTTCAAACAATGCAAATACCCTGCATTAATCAGATAGAACACTAACGATATTTACAATCACCCATATTAAAATAAATTTACCAGTAGTAAATTTTTCAAGTTAATTATTTTGAAAAAATAATAAGGCATATAATAAACTCTACTTCCAAAGTCAAGGAGGTAAAATTAAAGAAAAATTAATATATAAAATGTTAAAAAGAACCAGACATGAAGTGCACTTAATGCAATGTCTTAAGGAAAGCTCAAGTATTTGCTAATTTGCATGTTAATTTCACAATAATTTCCTTTATTATTTTTACTCTAAGAAAAATCATATAAAATTATTTTGATACTAAAAGAAATCAAACCAAGTAATTATATGTAAGGGGAACAAAATACCTGCACTGGCCTGTGCACATTAATGTGTGGAAGTAGAGGCTGCCGGATTCTTCCCAGAAGTTTAGTATAGAATATTAAAACCTGCTGTTTCATTCCTGGAGGACACTGGGTATGGGAAAAAAGGAAAGCCAACAAGAACAGAAGATACACATTTACTCAAAAGCTTACAAAAAAGAAGAGACAATGTATGAGAATGCATCTTCAAAAGATAATGCAATTGGTCAGCTAATGACTTTGTCAGAACAAAATTTTCAGATATTAATAACTGGTATTCTAGAAATAAAATTATACATCAGAGATCATAATACAGCATATGAGACCACAGGTTTATGTAATTACCAAGAGCATGATGATAGTGTGTTCTTGAGGTTAGAGTTTGATTCAGGCAATGTCAACCTGTTTGTATCCTAAATGCTGGAGTAACATGAACTATAATTAACTCTCAATGGTAGGCTCCTGTTACTTACTAATATAGGTAATCAATAACTTTCCAGCATATATATAAATAAAACTAAATAAAGCCTCCTAACACATACATATATATAAAAGGAAACATCATATAAACTGTTGTGAATTATTCTAACAATACTCCTTTAAATTAGTCATCGCTGGGCGCAGCAGTTCATGCCTGTAATCCCAGCACTTTGGGAGGCGGAGGCGAGAGGATTGCCTGAGCCCAGAGGCTCAAGACCAGCCTGGGCAACATGGTGAGACCCAGTCTCAATAATAAATCAAAAAAATTAGCCAGGCATGATGGTGTGCATCTGTAGTTTCAACTATTTGGAAGGCTGAGGTGGAAGGATCACCTGAGCCCAGCAGGTCAAGGTTACAGTGGCTATGAGCATACCACTGCACTCCAGTCTGGGTAACAGAGTAAGACTCTGATTCAATCAATCAATCAATCAATAACAGTCATCCTTCGGTGAGACCCTGATTCAATAAATAAACAGATTAGATAGATAGATAGATAAATAACAGTCATCCTTCGGTATACATGGGGGATTGGTTCCGGTATCCAACATATACCCAAATCCACAGTCAATTCCTGCAGTTGGCCCTGCTGAACTAGCATATGCAAAAAGTCAGCTATCTGCATACACAGGTTTTGTATCCTAGGAATACTCTATTTTCAATCTATATTTAGTTGAAAAAAATCTGAGTATTAAGTGGACCCATGCAGTTCAAACCTATATTCTTCAAGTGTCAAGTGAAGTTGCAAAATTATCTACATTATGATTATTACAGGCAAAGATTATTTAATAAAGAAGTTTTTATGTCATGCCAGTTGTTTTAAGTATTTGCTAAAAAGTAAGCCTGATGAGCACTCATTAGAAGAATAGGAATTAACAAGGTTATAGGTTCTATAATTAAGTTGCTTATACTGCTTCATTTAATTACAGTTACAAAATAAATATTTCCAGCTTCATCATAGACATGCTATTTGGAAATAGTATAACATATAATCTTATGCCTAATAATACCTTTTAAGATAGTAAATATTCAGATTTGCATTATTCATATAAATCACAAATTATATTTACAATCACCTTACCAAATAAATTTACTAGAAGTACAATTACTAACTTGTACTCAAAAAATCAATTAATCAACTTAGTGTTATACAATCCCTCTTCAAAAGACAGGAAAAGAAGGGAGGAGGAGAGTGAATTACAGGATATTAGAGAGCAAATATAAAGTGAATGAATTTAACTTAAAAGTGAATTGGAGTATTAAAAACTTAGTTAGAAGAAAACTATCTTTAATACTACTATTCATAACTCTATTTGGTATTAAAATGTGTCTATTAGTTTTGTGTTTTAGTTTGATTTTTCACATATATTATAGAAATTCACAGACCAGAATCACAGAATTTCAGAGCTGCAGGAGAACTCTTAGCAATCACTTTCTGGATTTTAAAGAGGAGGAAGTCTACCAGAGAGAGAGTTGAAGGTCACAGTGTGTTAGTGACAAAGTGGGGACTGGGCGCCTAGCATCCTAGCCTGAACCCAAGGCTCTTTCTCATCCCTCACAACACCACATGGTGTGAAAACCTGTCTTCATAAGTAATCTGAAAGTTCTGTGGCACAAAATATTATTTATATTATAATATGAGCTTTGTAAAGATTTTTCAATATTCACCAGACCTAAAAGTTTGAATTGGCTCCACTCAGCAGTTAATGTCAGAATAATCAGCGACATTTTCTTCTAAGACTATGAAAAATAATTCCTATTTTTGGACACAAGTTTCATTGGTTTCTTTCCCTTTTTTTTTTCTTTTAAATTCTGACCACATGTACTTGAGTTGATAGTCATAAATGTTTACACTGGAATTCTAAGTTGCCCAAATACCCATTGTTGTCTGGAGCATTTGGGAGCTTTGCTATCTCTACAGATGTCCTCTTCATACAGGCCACACAATTTTCTTTTTTCCACAAACTTAACTTGAATCTTGCCATGTTCAATACATCTCTGTGATTAAACTGAGTACTTGGCAGCTTATTTATCACTAAGACATTAATACATGTATTACATGACCAAGAACATGATTTGAACTTACATCAGCTTTCCCTAAGGTGTATAACGTTTCCAAGATCTTGTGATGGAGCAAATATTCCATACACGGCCCTGTCTCTCCAGATTCCCGTTCATTTTCTTCTTGAACCAGTATATCTAACATCTGTTCCAGATGGGATGGAATGTTCGTATCGGTCACTGGGGCTTTATCATCTAAAAAACAAAAAATGCTTATAAAATAATCAAGCATTTAAAACTGTAATCTATACCTAAAATACTCTATAGATCCCTATTCCTATTCAAACTGAAAAAAATCTGAACTCCACATTAAACAAGTTTTATAAACATGGTATGATTATCTTTGCTAGAATTTAAATGATGCATTTTGCCATATTCTTATCCAAAAGCTGAATATGCTGAAACATATTCTATAAGCTAATATTTAACCATAATAATTTAGAAATAAGAGCTATTTATGTGGGAAATGGGAATATATTCAGAAAAAATACACATACATCAAAATTTTCTATGTACTTGTAATTTAATTTTTTTTCCTCTTAGCCAGTTTAGAATATCTGAGTTTTAAGTCTCTTTACATAGAAACAGGTTGTCCTTGAATATTAAGCTGAATAACCTAGGATATGTGAAGAGGACAGGTTCTGGTTTGGGTTGCTACTACATTACTTTGTAACACTGGGAAGTCAGTCACTTAATGTCCCTAATCTATTTCTATCTATAAAAACATGAAGAACCAAAAGGAAAACCCTCTATTGAAATTTCTGGCACCTCCTCTCATTAATAGCTATTCCCAAAGTCTGACTTTCCTGCTTCTCAGGAGAACTCTTATTAAATATAT
>NW_007250930.1:124500-135801 GCF_000164805.1 Carlito syrichta | reverse complement strand
TTTTTTTTTTTTTTTTTTTTTTGAGTTGGGGGTCTCACTCTAGTGTGCAGTGGCACACTCACAGTTCCCCACAGCCTGGATTTCCTGGGCTCAGGCGATCCTTCTGCTTCAGCCTTCAGAGTAGCTGGGACTACAGGCACCCGCCACCAAGCCTGGTTAATTTTTTTATTTTTTGTAAAGATGAGATCTCACTATGTTGCACAGGCTGGTCTTGAACAACTGGGCTCAAGCAATCCTCCTGCCTCAGACTCCCAAAGTGTTGGGATTACAGGCATGAGACACCATGCCCAGCCTGATTTTTTTGAAGTGCTTTTCTAAAAAATATATTTTTAATGTGTCACAGTTTGACTAAAAAATCACATGGTTTTATCAACCCATCCTTACAGGTTAAATCATTCTTAATAAAATGTGAAGTTTTAAAGAACATTTAAATACAAAATATATTAGAAAACACCAAGTTCTTACTTATGTCTCAGTTGTCATTTACTTCGTACTTCTACAGTTTGTACAACACAATCCTAGTACAGGATTGTGCTGTATGCATTGATATAAAGATCTGTCTGTACATGTGCATACTATGTATACCCTCACACACAGCAGACCATAATTCTAAGCCTCATGGAGAAAATAATGGAAAGAGAGGGCCACCTTTGTTTCTCAGGAGAACATATGTATCTAATTTGATATGGTATGGAGAAGCTGTTAAAAGCATAAGCCCTGAAGTTAGATGACTTGGATTTAAATCTTTGCTCTGTCACTTTCACTTGGGTAACCTGGCACAAATTATTTAAGCCCGAGTCACCAACATCTGTAAGATGAAAATAATAAACACCAGCAAGTACTGTTGTATGATTTCAATGAAATAATATATGTAAATTCTAGAGCCTTAGCACACAGTAAAAATTCAAGAATGTTAACTTATGTCTCATTTCATATTCTTCTAAAATAAATAGTCTAGCATTAATAAAAGATAATTTGTAAATGTAACTTGTAATTTACTTTAAAAAATTTTTTCCCTCTATAACTGTAGACTTTATACACATAAACCCTCTAGGAAAGAATGGATGTTGAAGCATAGTTTGATTACAATTATTTATGGGGAAAAATTACTAGAAAGACTTATTAAATTGAAAAATAAGTTAACTCTAAATCTGACTTGACAGGATAAAATCCTAGCTCCCTAGAAGACAAGATTTAGTTTTTGATGTCTACTCTCATAATGCCTAAACTATAAATGTCAGTGCCTTTGTATACGCTATTCCCTCCACTGGAAATGACTTTGCCCTTCTTATCTACCTCACAATCTCCCATTCATCCTATAAAGTCCAGCTCTGACACTACCTCCTCCTATTTCTCCCTTCTTTGTCCTCTCTTTGTAACAGACACTCTACCTGACGTAGATTTTGCTATTGCTCCATACTTTATCGCAATATACACATTTATTTCTGCTGCTACCAGATTGGAAAAAAAATCCTTTAAAACAAGAACCTATACATTCCTTAAAGCCATAGAGAGAGGGGGAAAAAAATCACAGGGGTTAAGAAAAGTCATTTGAAAAGGCAGCTCCTCCCTCTCAAAACATATTTCTGTAGGCTATACACCTTAATGCAGTTAGAAATTATATTTTACATTTAAAAGGATAAATATTTTTGTCTGATTTTTACTCTTGCACAAAAATAAAATATTTTTTTTTCTTTTAAAGATAAATCGGCTGGGCTCAGTGGCTCAGCCTGTAATCCCAGCACTTTGGGAGGCCGAGGCAAGAGGATTGCCTGAGCCCATGGTTCGAGACCAGCCTGGGCAACTTGGTGAGACCTCATCTCTACAATAAATCAAAAATTCGCCAGGCATGGTAGCACGCACCTGTAGTGGAAGGCTGAGTTGGAAGGATTGCCAGAGCCCAGCAGGTCAACACTGGGGTCACTGTGACCATGTCACTGCACTCCAGCCTGATGACGGAGTGAGACTCCAACTCAGAATAAAAAAAAGATAAATCACCTATGATGATGCCATCAGCTTACCAAATCAGCATTATCATTTTTTTCATGTTTGCTTTTAGTTAAATGATGTGTCCAATCTGCGTATCCACATTCTCCAAAGGAGTCCATAGTGCTATGTAGCAACACTTCTATTTCACATGGCTCTATCTCAGAGTTTGCTAAACTTTGACCCTTGAGCCAAATCCAGCTCTGCCATCAGTTCTTGTAAATAAAGTTGTATTAGAACAAAGGAATGCTCATTCTTTGACATTTTGATAGCTGCTTTTGTGATACAAGAGCCGAGCTGAAAAGTTGCAAGGGAGACTGCACAGCCCACAAAGCCTAAAATATTCACTATCTGGTCCTTTAGGGACAAAGTTTGCCAACTCTTAATCTAACATATTCACAGCCCCATATTCACTTTCCATCATTCTTATTCACTGAGAAAAACAGAAGGAAACAGAAGATAACTTCCAAAGACTCCCTCCCACACATCTACCCACTTACAGCATTTTTACCCTTATTCTACTTTCTATCTCATTTTGATGGATGAACTGTCCACGCACCTATTTAAGGCCAAGACTCCACTTGTGCACTAGATCTTATTCTCCCTTGCCTATTTAAGGATATTTCTCAGAAATTATCTCATCTTACTCTCACATCTACCTTTTCTGTAACTAGATTGTTCCTATCAAATTATAAACTGCAGAAACTTACATCTTTTAAAAACCCTCTCTTGCCGCCATTATCTCCGTCAGCTTCCCTTTACCCTAACACACCTCAAGAAAGCAGTTTATACACACTGTTCTGCATGTTTTTCACCTGTTTTTCTCTTGAACCTACTCCAGTCAGTCCTCCTTTCTATTCCCTGCCATTATAAAGGCTCCTATCAAGAACACTAATGAGCCTCTATGGCTAAACCCAATGATCCATTCAGAAGTCTTCATTAAACTGACATCAGCATCACTCAATACAATTAATCCTTCCTCTTTTAGGCTTCTAGGAGTCTTCTTATTGGCAAAAGCATTTTCCCTTGCTATTGTCTTCTTCTTCTAAAGCTCTAAACATTGAGTCCAAGGGTTCAGCTCCTGAACACCTTGTCTTCTCCATTTATCCTTACTCCCTAAATAATCTCATCCAGTTTCAAGGATTTAAATCCTCCTTTTATCCTGATGACTCTATTTCTTGGCTCTAGTTTAGACCTCTACTCTGAAGTCCAGATTCCTGTTGCCAATTGTCTACATGGCATATTTAATTAGATATATTATTGGCATCTCAAACTTACCATGTCCCAAATTCATAAACCTAAACCTCCTGCAGTCTCCCTGTTCTCAGAAAGTGACATCTCTAGTTTTCCAAAACCTTGGAGTTACGCCCAAAACCTTGGAGTTACGCCCAAAACCTTGGAGTTATGTTTGATTCTCATTTCCTCATACTCAATATCCAATCCACCAACAAATCTTCCTTCAAGATATATCCAGAATATATTCTCTTCTTACTACCTCCACCCAAGTTTAAGTCATCATCTTCTCTTGCTTAGACTACTGTGAAAGTACCCTAATTGTCCAGCTACAACCCTGTATCCCTGCAATCTACTTTTTCTTCCACAGAAGCCAAAGTGATTACTTTAAAACAGATTTTGTTATAGCTCAACTCAAAACCCTCCAAAGGCTTGCCTTCTTGGAGTAAAAGTCAAATCCCTGACAATGGCCTGTGTGTATATGCACTCCTGACCCCCCACCTCTTTCTGATTTCATCTCCCATCACTTTTCACCTCCTTCACTTTGGTTTCCCTGCAGTTCTTAGGACATACCAAGCATGTTGCTTGTCTGGTTCCAGGGTTTGTGCACGCAGTCATATCTCTTTCTCCAGATATCCACTAGGCTTGCTTCCTTTCTCCTTTCAATTTCAACTCAGAAGTCACTTTGGGCAATGAGGCTTTCTCTAACCTAAAATAGCCAACTGTCCACCTCCATCCCTAAACACACACTTCTATCCCCCTTAGCTTGCTTCATTTTCTCCTCAACACTTACCATCAGATAGATTCTATGTATTTATCTATTTATCATTTGCTTCCCCCACAGTAAATATATAAGCTCTAATAGGACAGGGATGTTGTCTGTTTGTCCTATCTCCTAGTGCCTAGAACAATGCCTGACACATAGTAGGTGTTCAACAGATGTATTATTTAATGAAGTTAAAAGAGAAAAGAAAGATAAAACTGTGTATAAACTTAAATATAAAATAACTTTGGAAACTTATTTTAAATATGTTTTAGTATCTTACACATTTTGTTTAGTTATAAAACAAAATTGCTTCTTACCCGAAGTCTCTATGTAGTAATGGGTAATTGCCTTCCAGTGATAAACAAAATCTTCTTGTAAAGGAAGAGACGGTGCAAGCTACACAAACACACACAAAAAAGATCACAATTAAGAAAATGGCATTAAATAAAATGTAAAAAAAATAAAATGGCATTAAAATGTTCCTGTAAATTGTAGCTCTTTATTTGGTTATTACGATGCAAAAGTAGCATAAAATTATGGAATGAGGTTTTACTTGTGTCTACACCAAAGGGAAACAAAATGAGTTGAATCAAAGAAAGTAAAAATGATTTATTAAGAAAGAGGAAGAACACATTTATCAACATTATTATTAAACTACAGTATTGGGTTTTTCCCCCTCCCCTGAAACTAGCAACTACATAAGGGTTCAAAAGTAACTACATTAAATGAAAACACACCGATATTCTATTACTGAGGTGTCAGTAAAATGAAATTACCGATAACCAGGGATCTTTGTACCTAGGACTTTGAAGTACAAAACAGTAAAAAAAAAAAAAAAAACTGCTATGCAATCAGTTACACATCATCATACTAAAATATATACCAAAGTCAGCTCCATAATCAGATTAAAACTGCTCCCTACATTCAGTCACATACAGATGTAAATCTTTTCTTTTTTTAAGCCTGGATTAGGCAGTGCATATTTTTAGCAAAATAACTACATAAACAAGACATTAACAATTTAAATTCCACAAAGCCAAAATGCTCTACATTTTTAGCTTTAAAATTTGCTTCAGAAGTTTTAAGACCAAAATCATATACCTCAGCCATCTCATAGCAAACCTACAAGTATTTCAAATGTGTGTGTATGATTTGGATACACTTTCTCCATTCTCTTTTTCTTAAAAAAGAGTGAAAGAGCGTTCCCGTAGTCCTAGTGTCATCAATAAGTTTGGTCAGAAAGTACAGAGTTGACCTATTGTTAAGAATAAATAGGTTTCTATTCTAGGAACCTCAGATATGGCACAGTAATCTTCCATTTTCATATGCTTCATCTAAACAGATGATCTAAAAGAGATCATGTTACTACTGCACTTCTACTTGTCCCATTTTGACTTCTTGGTATCCTTAGCAGTGATCTCAGAGTCGGCAAAACAATTTCCAAACTATTAGGCAAATTACAAACATTGGTCATAAACATCTTAAGTGTTTCAATCAAGAAGATAAAATGTATTTATGAAAAAATAAATGAACCTAAACATTGTTCAAGAGCCATCAACATTCTGATGCTAGCTATTCTACACTTGCCTATTTGTACCACTCTGAATAGTACTGAATTAAGATAATATAAATATTCACCTCATTTTCAAACAGAATTCTGTGAAAACATTAAAAAAAAAAAAAAAAAAAAGACCGTAAGAAAGTAGCCAAAACCTTTGGGAGTACTGAACTTCAAAGAGAACATGGGGAGAAAAAGATACAAGAGATTGAAAAGAAAAATTAGGAAAAAAATTAAGAATAAAAGTATTAACTTAGAAAAACAGAGTATCTTCCTAAAATTTTTAGATTAAAAAGATCTGCTTTAATCTGCTACTTGTTTTTAGAATCCTCTCCAAAATATATAAAATTTTCTTTCATTTTTTTGACTTAGCTTTTATAAACTAGCTTTATATAGTTAAACGTATTAACAAGTGGGACAAAACCAAATAAAACTTCCTGTCACAGGAACCATACCTAGTTTCTTAAATGTAAATGCTATGATGTGTAAATTTTTCCAAGGGAACCTCCTGGGTATATAAGAAATTACAACATTCTTTTTTCAGATTATTTCACCAATGGGATTTAATTGTATTTCAAGAGAAAGTCACTAGACTAGAGAGGTCTTACAGCATTTGTGTCACAAACTTTGCTGTAGATTACAGTCAAATCAAAGCAGGAAGGTATTACTTTGTAAATATCTCTCTCCCAGGAATTAGATTTAAATAAGAAACCTATTTAAGTGACAGTTAAGCAATTCTAAATTGCTAATAATTTAGATCTTCTTTAAACATGAATAAAGTTCCTTATTTATGTAAAACTTCCTGGTAAATTTGCCTCTCTCGTTACTAATTCTAACATGCAAATTGCTTTATTGTTGCATAAAAACATGTGTGCTCTGGGTTTTTAAAAAAATGAGAGATGCGTGGATCAGGAGACTAACTTTTCATAATACACGGATTAAAATTTTTAAATTTGTGCAACAATTACCTTAACTAAAAGTGGACATAAATGCATAACTAGACTTTGCTTTCTCTGGGAGCCCTTGCCAGACTCTTCCTGCCTACGATGGAGTTCTGTCTACATACACCTTGACATCCTCCACCAGCCAGCTTACTCTCACCTCGCCCTTATCCCATTTGCCATGGTTTAATTATCCATCTCTTCCACTAGATTGTCAACTCTACCAGGGTAGGGATTGTGTCATATTTTTCATCACTGACTCTGGTTTCCAAACTCAGTGATGGTACAGAGTAAGTATTCAATAATATATATTAAGTAAATAAATAACAGAGAAGTTGCTGCCGTATAATGAGTATTTATGTGCCAGGTACAGTGCCACAAAGTTTGCACACACTGTATGGTCTCATAGTCTCAAAATAAACTCCTGTTTTGCTCAAACTCCTAAAACATAAAGTCATAACTGACTTGCCCAAAGAAACACTGTTTTTAACTAGAAACCTGGACTTCCTTTAAATGCCCAATCACACAAAAGATCTACATGGATAATTCCAAAAAAAACTAGTAAAGCCACCTCTATGTCTACTGTCTCTCATGTATCATGAACACTCCACTCCCAAATCCTTTTTTTTTTTTTTTTTACCCCCAAGACAGGGTTCTACTCTGTTACCCAGGCTGGAGCACAGTGGCACAATCATGGCTCACTGCAGTATAAAAATCCTGGACTCACGCAATCTTCCTGCCTCAACCTCCCGAGGAGCTGGGATTACAAGCATCAGACACTATACCCAGTTATTATTATTTTTAATTTATTTTTTGTAGAGACAAGGTCTCGCTATGTTGCCTAGGCTGTCACTCCCGGATCTTTAAAAATGCTTCTACCTACCCTCAACGTTCCTAATGCCCTTCCCCATCATCTCTGCCTCTCCAAATTCGGGCTCACTTTCTCTAGAAAGCCTGTCACCAGCTACTCTCATCCTAAGAGTTCACTCCTTTCCTCCTATAGAATTCTCTGGTTAACCAATCATGCCAACAGTAATTGTTAACATTTACTGTGTACTTACTATGTGCCAGGCCCAACACAGATCACTTCATGTATATTATCTTTTAGCCTTCACAGCAATTCTATGATAGGTTTAATTATTTCCATTTTATCATGAAGAAACTGAAGCAAAGCATGCAAAGATTAAGTAATCTGTCCGGGTACAGAAGGGACACAGGCAAAACTGAAACCCCATTCTGTCAGGCTCCAGGAGCTAGATCACATTCTTGTGCATCCCTTACACTATAATTTAACTTGCATATTCGTTTCCCAAATTAGACTGTAAGCTTTGTGACCAAGGACACAGGTATACCTTGTTTCCCTCACACTGTGCTATGCTTCCACAATGGCTCATAAAACATTTGCTGAATGAGTAAAGAACTGAAGTTAGGGATCACTTGTTGGAAAAGAAAACAACTAGGAAAACACTACAGATGTTTGATTTGGGGTTTAAATTTCTAGGGCAGAGTAGATTTTTAAGGAATTGCTAGTACCACGAATCATCATTAACCAGCTCACCAATAATTTGAAAATAATGCATTCAAATTCTGAAAGATGACTTTCATTGAAGTAATTAGTTAAGATGGAAAAAACTCTTCCCTCCCACTGTCCTTTGTCATCTCAAATAAATCTGCCCTCAAGGGTAGAACTAGTTGAAATTCTAGAGGAAACTGTCCCCAGCACCTTCCCTGGTAGGGACTAGGCCCTCAACAAACACTAAATTGCACAAAATGGAAAGTGTTTTACCTAGACTTTGGAGCTGTGTTATAACAATAAAACTAATCTCAGAATTAACAAGAAAGCTTGATTTCAGACTTATGACGTGGCAACTGGCTAACAGAACAGATTCATTTTGTAAGACTCTCACTGGCCAACCATTTCTATATACCGAGGGAAGGCTGTCATTTCTAAAAAGGGAGGCAAGCATTACATTACAGCTCTTGTCTTTGATCAAGGTGTGGATCTCTCTGCTATACTCAAAATGCAGTCTATCAGCTATATAACACATTTTCAAATACTAATCTTTGAAGATATCTTAGTCATAATTTTCTTCTTACAATTAGTTATAAGGAAGTGAAGAGAAACTGTTAATTAAATTTTTAAAAATCTTTATATTTAAACCTCATTTAAATGAATACATCTGGTCAACCCTAACAAACTATTTGAAAACTGATCCAACTCAATATGGGAACCTAGCACATAATAATACCAGAATGGTTGGGAAGGCATTACTCTGCAGACTCATAAAAATGACGTAACTGAAAAAAGGTCATGTTAGCCTCTGTATGATCCTGACAATTACGTTTATTAGAATATTGCATCAGAAAATGCTAATTGGACATACAAATTGAGGAGTACAGAGAAAAGTTAATGAAATGAATTGAGGAATGATAAAATTGGTTTTAGAAAATATCAAGCAAATTAAAAAGATCTGAATAACTGCAAAATAATCTTGGGCTACAAAAAAATTCTTCAAATACCATAAGGATGGTTTATTCATGATTACATATGAGTTCATTCCTGGGAGAGAATGTTAAAAGGAAAAAATTAGTACAGTACATCAAAAATTTTTCATGAAATTTAACTTCCTATCAAGATAAACTAGGTGGTATCATAGCTGAAAACATAAGCCCTAAGCAAATGAAAACATCACATTTTTTTCTCTTTTTCTTGAGTTGGAGTCTCCGTCACCCAGGCTGCAGTGCAGTAGCATGCTCATGGCCACCCCAGTGTCAACCTGCGGGGCTCAGGCGATCCCTCCACCTTAGCCTTCCAAGTAGCTGGAACTACAGGCACATGCTAGCTACCATGCCAGGCTCATTTTTTCATTTATCGTCGAGATGATGTCTCGCCAAGTTGCCCAGGCTGTTCTCAAACCCGCGCGCTCAGGCAATCTCCTCACCCTGGCCTCCCAAAGTGCTGGAATTACAGGCTGAGCCACCACACTTGGTCTGAAAACATCACATTTCTAAATGCAGTGTATTCATTCCTAGGATCAGGTGAACATAAGCCACTCTATTTCTCACTAACCTCAGCAAAGTAGAGAACCTGGATATGATAGAGCCAGAGTCAGATAATTTATGTGGATAATTTGGTAGATGCTTATACAATCATTAAAAGATAATGAGGACAGAAAGCACAGGGCTCAGGATAAAAATGAGCCTTTCCTGGGAGAGCAGGAGAGCCTTCTTTCTAAGTTATTTCTGTAAACAACCGCCTGATTGGTAAAGAATATAAATACCATCCTTCCTCAGTACTGGGGGACTGGTTCCAGGACCTTTCCCTCTACCCCCATAACCTGATATAACCTACACATACCTGTATATTTTAAATTATCTCTAGATTACTTATAATACCTAATACAACGCCTACGTATCACTCATGCATGTACATTCAAGGTAGTAATCCACGGGTGGCAAATTCACGTTTTGCTTTCTGGAACTTTGGTATTTTTGACCTGAGATCCCTTGAATCCACTGATGCTGAACCCATGGGTAAGAAGGCCCGCAGGAACGAAATAAATTTTTATTCCCAGTTATCTCAATACTAGGCTAAATTCGATCTTAAAAATTAAATGATTCTTGGTATTGTAAAGAATCATACAAAACATAAATACTACTTTAAAAATAAATTTCAGTTAAATTCTTTTAACAAAGGTGCTATAGGTTGTACATAAGCACAAAACAAAAGCTGAAAGCTGTCTTAGAGTCTACAACTGTCACCTTGCTCGTTTAATACTGCTCTTCATTCATGAAACCCTGTCTTTCCTGATTTGCTACATTTCCCAAGAACTTGTCCTAGAGCTAAATTTTTTTTAACATTTCTTATGTGTCACTTAAATGACAACTGTACTAAAGGTCTGCTTTTATTACTGAAACCAAAAACTCCATTTTATTTATACCTGGTCATAAAAATTATCCTGTTGTAAATGATTTTTTTTTCCCCTAAAGTGTGAATTTTAAAGTGCTATATTACATAATCTGTGCATAGGAAGAGAATACCATTTTAAAAATTAACAAAGTAATTGTGTCTTCACAGAATGCATTTTTCAATTGGGCAATTCTCCCAGAAAAAAGTAAACAACTAAAGTAAAGCAGACGGCCCTCGTATTAAAACAGCATCAAGGCATTTTCTTTTCAGATTTTCACGTTTATTAAACCTAGTGGGATATCTGAATAACGTCTCTCTGTGCTGGCGTCTAAAATCTTCAAAAGAGAGTACAATTGCAGGATAAACGAAGAGTGTCCAGGAAGCGAATGCGACAAGAAAGGAAACAGATGGTCTCTGTGCTGGGTGAGCTTGGAAGCAACCGAAAGCAAACTCAGGGTGGACCCTCCAAACCCCTATTTCAGATCAATCAATAAGGTCCAGCTGAGTCCAGCCGCCAGGCCTGCGAAAGCAAGAGCTAGGAAGATCGTGAAGCGGGCTCTGGCGGCCTGCTTCCTGCCAGGGCGGCCCCACGGCGAGACCACCTCTCCCGCCCGACCCCCCAAAACAAAACAAAACAGACTCGAGCCCCAGCAGCGTCTGCTCGTTTCTTTGTCTTGCTCAACTCTGACCACTGTTTTCCGGAGGAGGATAACGGTGAGGGGGCCCGGGGACGCTCCCTGGGACCCTGCCAGGTGCGCCCCGACTCCCCGACTCCCCGACCCCACCAGAGGGATGAGACGACCACCGAGCCCCCCTGGTTTCCAAGCTCAGCCTCCTGGAGGAGGGAAGGGACCCACGACCAGCCCGGGGCAGCCAGGGGAGGAGGGGCCTGCGCGGAACCAGGCCC
>NW_007250930.1:77001-124148 GCF_000164805.1 Carlito syrichta | reverse complement strand
GCTTCGGGGCGCGGCAGACCCCGGCGCTCTCGTGCTCACCGTTCAGCCGTTCCCCCCGGTCTGGGTTCTCCGGGGAGGTGCTGTGCTGACTCTGCAGGGACACGTAGCCATCCGTATCTCTATGGCATAGGCAGAGCTTCGCCTGTGAAGGACAGATTTGGAAGACTGGTAAGAAGAAACAGCCTAACGCCAAAAGTGGGCGGTGGATTTAAATGCGAGGAACTTGAACAGATCAACTCATGCAGGTGCAATGACTTTGCTCACTGTAGCATATATTATTATTCAGCATAAAAACAGGAAGTCCCAATTAGGCAAAGGGTAAGATGGTTCAGTTTAATAAGGTAACCTGTCACGTGCTGGATCGTGAGGCCAAAAGATTCCGTATAGTATTTTCTATTCAGTTATCAGATGGTACTGGGACACGTTAGGGAGGGAAAGAATCAGAAAGGATTCTATTCGATGCCTAGGACAGCTAGATGGGGCTACAATGTTAACTCGGGTGGAGGCTTCTTAAAATAACAGGCAACAGTATGTTAGGCCTTGAAGAAACAGTTCAGGCTGGTGAGTTTTAGGTTGATACAAATTACGAAGGTGTTCACATCCTGGAGAAATTTGTTTTTTGCTAGTATTGGTGTTTTACCAAAAGGATATTTAAGTTCTTTATGAGATGAGGGTGGAGGAAGTTTTACACAACCAGTGATGAAAATATGTATTTTAGTTGATCAGTTGAACAGAAAAAAGAGACAAGGCAGAAAAGGTAGCAGTAGTACGGAGTAGGTGTTAAGAGGCCAGACTTGCAGCTGGGTGGATAGCCTGAGTTTAAATCCCAGCTCTGCTACCCACCATGGAAAGTTATTTAGCTTCTTCGTGCTTTAGTCTCCTCATCCATAAAAAGGAGAGAATAGCACCCACCTTATGAGGTTGTTGTAGGAATTAATATATGTAAAACTTTAACAGTGCCCATTCCATAGTAAGAGAGATATAGACCATTTATTATTATTGTTTTTATTGTTGTTAGTAATAGTAGTGGTAGTGTTTCACAAAATACTAGGGCCCAGAAATCCAGAGTTAAGAAAGAGACATTAGTCTTTTCTTCCTTATTTAAGTTGCTTATATCCCTGCTGCGCTCAGTGGTGGATAAATATGACCTTAATTTTCTGAGCACTGGCTCCCAGAATGCTGGAGGCATCCTCTATTGTTTTGTACTTCTTACCAAATTCTGGCTAATTGTGTCATCTTCAACCAAGAGCACATAATGTTGTCTATTATTATCATTATATTCGCACAGTTTAAGTTGGTTAGTCATGTTATTAACTATAGTTATTTTCCTGGCCTAATTGTTATGCATTTATATGGCATTTTGTATTTTCATAATGCCTTACAACTACTAATTGTGTGAGGAGGTCTGTTTAAAACGGGCTTACTTAGAGTTGTGTGCATGTGATGATGCCTATCTTTGTATACTTGTAATAAACATGATAAAATATGTTTTGCTCTAGATTAACATCAATATTTAGAATGATGATTTGTCTACCTGAAATCTAGGTTTCAAGATATACGAGTTGGACTAGAATTGTAACTGAATAGATATTACTATTTCTCCTTCTCATCCTAGAATGCTTGTGGTGACACTAACATCATCATCAGCTACGTGCATGGGCACAATTGGATCTACCTCAATAAACTGTGCTATGAGAAAACGTGAGAAAGGCTTTCCCTAGCCTTCAAAACACTTAGGTATGAGTATTTGAAATTCCTCAATTAGAACTTAATTTCCTTATTCCTTTTGGCTTAAGTCAAATAAGAAATTTAGTACCTGTTAACATACTCTTGGGACAGATAACACATTACATTCTATCATTCATTATACCTCAGGGTGAATGAATCTGTTAAATTATTTTCTAAAATGAAGTTTAATCAGAGAAGACATAGAAAGCCCTAGAAAATTGCCGGGCACAATGACTGATGCCTTTAATCCCAGCACTTTGGGAGGTGGAGACGAGAAGATTGCCTGAACCTAGGGATTCAAGACAAGCCCAGGCAACTTGGTAAGACTTTGTCTCTACAACAAATAAAAAAAAATAGCCAGGCTGTGGTGGTGCATGCCTGTAGTTCCAGTTACTTGGAAGGCTGGGGCAGGATTGTCTGAGCCCAGCAGATCGAGGCTGCGGTGGCCATGAGGGTGCCACTGCACTCCAGCTTGGCTGACAGAGTGAGACTCCAAATCAGAAAGAAGAAAGGAAGGGAGGGAGGGAGGGAGGGAGGAAGGACAGACCTAGAAAATTGGAACCCAGTTGGAATGGAGTTGAGAAAAGAGATAAAAAGAAAAACAGAGTTAGATGACACCTACGTCCGTCCAAAGTTTGGCTGACTTCTGTTTAAATATGTGAGTTGAACACATGAATTTTTAGCAACTTTCTCTCCCCCAAACCTCACTAGAATGACAGGAAAAAGGATTTTTCAAAGTATAAGTCCAAAAGGATAAATAAATCAGGAGAGGAGAAAACAGCAATAGAATTTTGAGAATTAAGGAGTGGCTATAAACGGTTTAACTCTGATGTGGCTGACCTAAGAAAGCTGAATCCTAAGGCAACAATGAAGAAAGCCAGGAACTCAAGTACAGTCATCCCTTCAAATTCTCTGTGGGGTATTGGTTCCAGAATCTCCAGAGGGTACCAAAATTTGAAGATGCTCAAGTCCCTAATATAAAATCGTATCGTTTTTGCATATAACCTATGCATAGTCTCTCGTGTACTTTATATTGTGTCTGGGTTACTTATAATACTGAACAATGTAAATACTATGTAAATAGTTGTTATACTTTATAGTTTAGGGAATAATGCCAAGAAAAAGCCTATACATGATCGGTATAGACATAGCTTTTTTTCAAATAATTTGAAAGTGTTGAAAGAGGTTGTCTCTGCAGAGCAGGAAATTGGGAGTTTGGGAGGAAGGACAGAAGATTTCATAACACATCTTGTAAAATGTCTTGACTAAACTCTATGCTGGTGTAACTCAAAGTTTGTTTGGCAAGGGGAGAAGCTAAAGACAAGAAACAATTTCTGATGCTTTTGTAAAAGTTCAGACAAGAGATCGTAAGAGTTAATAACTATAGCGATAGGAAGGAAATGGTAAATTTGAAAGATGAGCTAAGATCAGCCAAGTTTTGCAAATGCTATAAGCCATGAGAGCATGAAGTCAAAGAGGTTGCTGGAGTTTCTTGCTTGGATGAAGGCAAATGAAGATACCATTAATTGAGAGAGGGAATATGGGATGTAGAAAGACAGTGAGATGGATTTTTTTTAATATGTCAGGTTTGATTATCTATATAATTGCATATATTGCCCACCTAGTATGGGGTAATAAGTTTGAATTAGGAGAGAGTCAGGAGGGGAATCTGGGCTGGTAATAAAGATTTGAGAGTCATCTTTCAGAGGAGTTTACAGTGGAAAGCTGGGAATGTCTGTGTGTGCATGTACACAGCACTCTCTGCCCAAAGTCCAGGGACTTTCCCCTAGGCGAAGGGTAAGGAACAAGTAAGTCTCCAGTGTGTAGACTAGGAAACAGGCCTTCAACATGGGCTGAGAATCATCTCTTAAGGATGGTAATTGAGATATAAAAATAAATTAGATAGTTCAGAGAGATGGTATGGCCAAAGAAAAAAGACAGAATGGATACAAACTTGAAGACCCCTGCATTTGAAGACTGGAAAATGAAAGAGGGATTAATTTAAAAACAGCAATCAGGCTGGGCATGGTCATTCATTCCTATAATCCTAACACCTTGGGAGGCTGAGGCAGGAGAATTGCTCGAACCCAGGAATTCAAGACCAGCCTGGGCAACATAGGGAGACCTCACCTCTATAAAAAAATCAAAAAAATTAGCCAGGCGTGGTCGCACACACCTGTAGTCCCAGCTACACAGGAGGCTGAGGCAGAAGATCACCTGAGCCCAGAAGCTTGAGGCTGTGGCAGGCTAAGGGAGATACACCTTCACTGTGTCCCCGCCCTCCAATAGGCTAGGAAATTACAATAAACGGCAAGTCTCATGTAAGTAAGCAGTACCCTATGAGGTTCATCTGCATCAGAAGGGTTCCAAATAGCAGTGGCTTAAAGAAGTTTCTTTCTCAAGCAAAAAAAGATTGCTTTGTAGACAGTCGGAACTATAGTATGACGGCTCCCTGAAGTCAATCCTTGTGGTCATCGAGGATTGATGACCACACCCTTAACTTTTTGCACCGCCATCCAGTGCTGTCATACTCAGGATCACTTTATGGTTCCAAATAGGTCCTGGAGCTCTAGTTACTAATTTTAGGGCAGTGGCAAAAGGAAGCAAGAAAAAGAGGGATTACTTTCTGCCTTTGAACAAACCCTTCCTGAAAGTTCCTCATTTCTGCTTACATTTCATTGGCCAGAATTTACATAACCATGTGTAATGGCTAAAAAAGAAAGTTGGGAAATGTAATGTTTAATTCTGTGTAACCAACAGAACAAACAATATACAAAGTATAACTTTCAAAATCAGTACAAAAATAATTGCTCATTCCAGTGGTTTGTAGGAAAGAAGAAAAAAGATTCTAAAAAAGAAGTTTGAAAAACAGAAAACATAAAATAGTTTTTTCTATTATAATAAATGTAAATGAGTTTAACTCACCAGTTAAAAGGCAGAGATACATAGACTGGGTTTTTTTTAAATAGCACTATAGGTTTTGTCTGAAAGAGCATATTTAAAAGGGAAGAGAAAAGTTGAAATAAAGAAATAGAAAAAGATATACCAGAGAAATATGAATAAAAGAAAAACCAAGGTAACAATTATATCAGACAAAATAAAAATGAAGATGCAAAATATCACAAGGGATAAAAGCAGATATAGCATACTGGTAAAGTAACAATAGATCAAGAAAACTTAATGTTTATGGTAATAAATATGCTTACTGATGTAGACAGAAAACATATAAAGCAATAACTGACAGAACTACAGAGAAATAGATAAATCAACTATAGTACTTGGAGATTTTAATTCATCACTTATAATCATATATTTATGCTCAGAAAATAAGCAAAGATGTAGGCTATTTGAGTAACATGAATAATAAGCTAAAAGCAAATGATATGGAGAAATTTATACCCATCAAAGAAATCACATTCCCAAGCATACATGAAACATTTACAAAAGTTAATTATGTGCCAAGCCACAAAGGAAGTCTAGGGAAATTCTAAAAACACATTCATGTTATAACCAAATTAATTTAATGACACACACAAATGGAAGTTGTATTCCAGTGGGAAAGACCAATAAGAAACAAACACATAAAATTTCATGTAGTGATAAGTGCTGTGAAGAGAATAAAATAGAGTAAGAGGATAGAAGATGATTTGGGGAAGTGGCCAGATAAGTCTTTCCTGAGGAAGTACCGTGTGAACAAATCCAGGACATTTGCCATGTGCATGAGAAAGAGAAGAGGCTGGGCTCAGTAATCCCTGTAATCCCAGCACTTTGGGAGGTTGAGGCGAGTGGATTGCCTGAGCCTGCAGGTTTGAGACCAGCCCGGGAAACTTGGCAAGACCTCGTCTCTACAATAAAATAAAAAATAGTCAGGCGTGGTAGCACGTGCCTGTAGTTCCAACTACTGGAAGACTGAGGCCGAAGGATCGCCGGAACCTAGCAGATCGACACTGAGGTGGCCCTGAGTGTGCATGCCACTGCACTCCAGCCTGGGCGAAGGAGTGAGACTCCAACTCAAAAAAAAAAAGAGAAGAGCATTTTTGACAGAGGGATAAACAAGTGCAAGTATCTCATGATGGGAAAGAGTTTGGTATATCTGAGGAAGGCCAACATGGCTAAAGTAAGTAGGTGTTTGAGAAGAAATAATGTAGTTAGAGAGGAAGCCATGTCAGATCATGTAGAGCAGGTGATTATCGACACTATCAAATCCAAAGTTTGCCCCTTTGCTTAGTATAAAGATGTTAGTAGAAGTATAGCAAATGTACAGATTCATATGTGTGTAGCTGAATGAGTCTTCACAAAATGAACCAGCTAGGCAACCAGTAGCCAGACCAAGAAAGAGAGAATTACCACAACTTTAGAAGCCTCTTCCTACCCCTTTCCTATCACTAATCCTTGCCATAAGTTACCACTATTCTGACTTCTAATATTGGAGATTAGTTTCACCTCATTTTGAACTTTATATAAATGGAATAATGTAGTATATATTCAAACATTATTGAGGACAATGTTCTCCAAGTCAAGTTAATATTGTGATTCTGGTCTTACTGATAATTTGTATGTATGTTCTATTAGCTTTTGAGATGTGTGATTATTTCCCACTATTGTAAATCACTATTGTGACTTTTTCTACTTTTAGTTATGCCAATTTTTCTTTATATATTTGAAAGCTATATTATGTGTATGTTCAGATTTTGACTTTTCGGTACCTTCCTGGTGAATTGACCTCTTTATCCTTATGTATGTACCTTTTATGATTATAACCTGATTCAGGCTGTTCTTCTAATGACCCAGACCCTTCTGGTATAATGGTTTGGGTCACCAAAGGAACTGCCACCAGCTGAGATGCTTGCTGAGGACAAAATAATGTGGAATGAGTAGTAGAAGTTGGCACATACTAGCTATGACTGCATGACCAGTTGTGGAAATGAGAACTAAAGCAACTATGGGTATTTCTTTCTTATTTTGGTATGAACTATGATCTCTCTTATTTTGGTACATATTCATATCAAAATATTATATATATATAGATAGAGAGAGAGAGAGAGAGAGAATGTGTGTGTGTGTCTGTGTGTGTGTCAAAAATGTATACATTTTAAGAAGGGAAAAAACTGTATCAAAATTACAATATTCAATATATACCAATAACAAAAGTTGAATACAAGTCTGTAATTATAAGAGATGCTCAAAGTGGTTAAAAATATCTGGACATTTCTGATTACAGCAAACTACTATAGGACTTGCTGCTGTGTGGAAGCCTCCCAAATCTTTCCTTGTGCACATCACACACAGTACCATGGGTCTCAAACTTATCACGAATGCGTGCAGTTGTTAGGCATGTTGGAGGTTCTGTTGCCTACTCACACCTCCATTTTTGTTGTACTTCCTCAACATTCTCAAGTTTCAAATACCACTTCAAAATGGTCTTGCGCTTCTCGAATGACAACCATGCTTCCACCATTTTCTTTGACTGTTCTGCCTGTTGCATGGTGATGCTAGCATTCATTTGATTAATGCCATCTTTTGAGCAAACTTCATACTACACATTGCTACCGTAATTCAATTCAACTTTGAAAAATAATACATAGATAACATCTCTTTAGATGTATGTACTATTTTTGGCACCAGATAGATAGATAGATAGATATACATGTGTGTGTGTGTGTGTGTGTGTGTGTGTGTGTGTGTATGTATATATATGTATATGTATATATATATATATAGAGAGAGAGAGAGAGAGAGAGAACTTGTTTTCTTCCCCCTCTTATTCCCCATTATCTCAATATTTAAATTGTAATACTTCAAAGAAAGAGTATGGATTAACTTGAAGAATATCCCCGAAAGACAAAAAAGAGATTTTTACAGTCATTTTTGGGAAAATGGTCAGTGTGTTTTAAATTATATATGAGAAAGTTGTATATGTTAAGTAGAAGCCTAACTTGTATATTGTCTCCATTTGGAAATCAAGTGTGATTTAAAGAGATGTATGTGTGGGCCAAGGTGACAAAGGCTGGACTGAGGAGGCTTTGTAATATGTTGATTTGGTTAGACTGAACTACATTTCCCGTAACTCTCTTCTCTATATGTTTCCAGATAAGGGTGTGCCACAAGAGATATTTTTGCGTGAGATTTGGAGGGCAGAAGCGGAGGAGCAGCTATATCGAACATATTGCCTTTTGTGCTCTGAAGGTTGAAGAAGGGTCTCCAGGTGCTTTCATAGCCCATGCATATTGTTGATCATCTGCTGGCACACCTTCTTGGTGTGGGGCAGCAACTAGGCTACAGCTATTCCTCCTTTGCATGGCTCTTCCTTCGGCTTTTTGGACTCCTTGTCGAGATGTATATTCATCTTTGTGATGCAGAGCACTGAGTTCTCCTGCAGGATACCTGCATCATTAAAGGTGGCAACAGTGAGAGACAGACTGATGTGGCTTCCAGTCTCATGAGTACCATCTTGTCCTTGCTGCTCTCCACCACCTGACAGCCTTCTTCTTGACTGCCTGCCCTGCAAACTTCAAGCTTCAGCGTTAGATATGAAGACAACAGCATAACAGAAACTGTTGTATCAGCTCTCATTACTATATAAGGTCAAATTTCTATAATAAATCTGTGTGTGAGAGTGTGTGTGACCAATGGTTCTGGATCTCTGAATCCTGTCTGATTTAGATATATACAAAATGGTAAAATGATATTTATGGAAATGTCATTTTTCCTTCCAGCATTCCTTTTATTTTTCCCACTCATGCTCTATAAAGCCAACATCATAGGTTTTTGCAGTTATGTTTAAATTTTATAAGATATAACTTTAGAAGATCTAGAATGCTCCGATTTATCACCCTAAAATGCACCAAGGCTAGATCCTGTAGTATTTTTACATGTCGTATAGTAATAATCATCTTGTTTTCTTTTTAAAGATGATTCATTCATTGCATTCTGTCATGAAACCATGTGGGGTAAGAAAGTTTTGGGTCCCAATATTGGATGGATTAATGAGAATATTTTGAACTGCAGTTGTTGCAGAAAGTGACTTGATAGGTGTGGACTGTGAACATGTGAGCCTTTCAGCTTGATACTGACACTGATTAAGGAGCCATGATATGGATAAGAGAGTAGTAGGTCTGCTACGAACAGCACTGACACTTAACTGTGAGACTGGCCTTCCTGAGATATGTCCCTTTTAAAGTATGGACTTTACCCTGTAATTTGGAGCTATTAAGCAGTATTTGTCAGTTAACAACATGGGTACTGATTTTTTTCATCTTGCAATTGTCAAGCAGTCAAGCCTTTCCTAAGCAGCAGTGTGGTAGGAAGCTTATAGGTTTGCTTTGTCATACTTCCATAGATTTGGCTGGGAAGGAAACAGGTCCAAATGGAATTAGAAACTTTCTCAGGTCACAGAAGAAAGCATGAGCTTTTTCTGTGATTTGAACGAGTCCCCCAAAGTTCATGTGTTGGATACTTAATCCCCAATGCAACAGTGTTGAGAAATGGGACCTAACGAGATGATTAGTTCATGAGGGCAGAGCCCTCGTGAATAGATTAATGTCATCATCCTAGGAATGGACCTGGTTATTGTGAGAGTGGGTTAATGATGTGATTTGGATGTTGTCCCCTACAAATCTCAAGTTGAAATGTGATTCCCAGTGTTGGAAGGTGGGGTCTACTGGGAGGTATTTGAATCGTGGCAGTGGAGCCCTGAGGAATGACTTGGTGCCTTTCTCACAGTATTGAGTGAGTTCTCGTTCTGTTAGTTCATGGGAGAGTTGATTGTTTAAAAGAGCATGGTTCCTCCCTTATCTCTCTTGCTCCAGCTCTTGCCATGTGACAAGCTGGCTCCCTTCGACTTCTGTCATGAAAAAAAGTTTCCCAAGGCCTCAACAGAAGTCAGGTAGGTGCCTGCACCATACAAAACTGTGAGCCAAATGAATTTTGTTTTCTTTATCAAGTATCTGGCCTCAGGTGTTCCTTTAAAGCAATGTAAAACAGATTAATGAAGTTAGTTATAATGAAGTTAGGGTTGTTATAAAAGCAAGTTCAGCTTCCTCGTGTTCTCTGCTCTCTCATTCTTTCTTGTCCTCCCACCTTCCACCATAGGGTGATGTGGCAAGAAGACCCTTGCCGGATGCCATAGCCTTGATCTTGGACCTCCTAGTCTCCAGAACTGTGAAAAATACTTAAAAAAAAAAAAAATTTCCCTGGCTGTGGTATTCTGTTATAGCAGCCCAAAACAGACTAAGGCAGGCTTCATGCTTACATCAGTTCCTCATGTTTCCCAAGTCCTACAAGGGTCAATGTGGAGCAGCTGAGAAACACTCAGTTTAGTAATCCCTCAATCTTATAAGGGGACTGCTGGCAAAGCTACCTATCCTTTCTGGAGAGAGACATTATTGTTATTTTATTATTTTTTAGAAACGAGGTCTCTCTGTTGCCTAGGCTGCAGTGTAGTGGTATGATCATAGCTCACTGGAGCCTTGAACTCCTGGGATCAAGCAAACCTTCTGCCTCAGACTTCCAAGTACCTGGGACTGCAGAGTAGCTGAGACTACAGGGGTGTGCTGCAGTGCCCAGCTGACATTATTTTTATCATCCTAGAATGTAAACAAATCTTTCCTGAGGAGGGAAAACTTTTCTATTCTGGAATGTCTCTAGGGAGTCTCCATCTCTACTATCCTGATCAGGAAACAAATCTGCCCTCTGACCCAGAGGAAGCCACTATGCTACACCAACATCCTTGAAAAGGTAGTCCAAGACATGCTAAAATGCCATGGAAAATTAGCTAGCAAAAGCAATATCTAGTAAAAAACAATGCCCTGGGGGAGAGAGAGGTCTTTGTAATACTAGACTGCTAGTCTCACCTCGTCTGCATCAAGAGTAGTTTTTGTAGGGTGGTTTGGAATATGTTTTTTGCATAATCCACAATTTTAGACACATATTGCAAGGTAAATTCCTTTATTTAATTTTAATTCTTTATTTGTACTTTGTAATTCCCAGTTCATTAGGAATCTGGGCCATCATTAAGGCATCACTTGGTGTATTCTTGGGAGTTGCAATCTTGCTAGCCTTCATGATCTGAAAACTGCTCCAGTAATTTTTTAACTTAATATTTTTAGCATTTCCAAACTATTTCAAAATTATAATAGAGGTGTAAGTACAGTTCAAAACACTTGAACTATTTGAGGGTAAGTTGCTGACATTATGTCCATCACTCAGGTATATTTTTGTTTGTGTTTTCTACAAGCAATGACATTCTTTCGTAACTACAAGACAACTGTAGTAGTTTCCTAGGCTGTCATAACAAATTACCACACCTTGATAGCTTAAAACAACAGAAATTTATTCTGTCATAGTCTGGAAGCCAGAAATCGGAAAGCAAGATGTTAGCCGGCTGTGCTTCCTCCAAGCCCCAAGCCTCCAGGGGAGGATCCTTCATTGCCTCTTCCAGCTTTTGGTAGCTCCAGGCATTCCTTGACTTGTGGCTGCATCACTCCAGTTTCTGACTCTATCTTCACTTGACCACCTGCTCTGTGTCTTCTCTTCCTCTCTGTCTCCCCACAGCGTGTCTCTTATAAGGGCACCTGTCATTGGATTCACAGCTCACCCAGATAATCCAGAATGATCTCATCTCAAGATTCTTAAGTTAATTACATCTGCAAAGACTTTTTTTTCTCAAATGAAGTTACATTCACGGGTTTCAGGGATTAGGATGTAGACATATCGTTTTTGGAGCTACTATTCAACCTACTATAATAACCTACGTCTGTATATTGAAGCTAATGTCAATGTTGAAATTACTATTATCCACAGACTTCATTTCAGATTTCATCAATTGTCTCAATAATGTCCTGTGTAGTAAAAGGATCCAGTTCAGAATCCTGTGGTATATTTAGATGCCATGCCTCTTTATCTTCCTTCTGTCCGGGAGATCTTTCCTTGACTCTCATATCTTGACACCTTTGAAGATTTCAGGCCAGTTATTTTGTGGGATGGCTTTTAAGTTTCTGATGTTTTCTCATGATTATATTTAGGTGTGCATTCTTGGAAGGCATATCACAGAGTGACATTTTCTTCCCATACATCCCACCAAGTGGCACCTATTTTCAATTTGTCCACTTTGATTAGGTTGAGGTGGCAACTGCCAGACTACTCCATGGATAAGTTACTCTTTTTCCACATATGTAAATATCCTGTTCCTCATCAAGCATTTTATTTAATTTTGTCACTATGGACTTATAGTGTCCTATTTTAATCAGGGGGTCATAAATCATTACTATTTTCTCCTCCTCCTTTTCTTCTTCCTCCTCCTCCTCCTCCTCCTTCTCCTTTTTCTTCTCTCAAATTTTAGCCAGTGGGAGCCCCTCCAACCTGGCTCTGCGTCCTTTTAACATGTCACCATCTTTCTTTCAACATTTTCTTGCTTTCTGATACAAGATGTTCCAGTCTCATTTTATATTCTTCATATGTCTGATCATCTCTTGTCTCAGGAAAAGTGGAATAACCAAATGTATTGCTTGATGTTTTTGCCCACTGAGAGGATTGTATTTCACCATTCTTTTTCAAGGACACTCCTTATTGGAGTTGAAATGTTGCAGTAGCCCACTTCTAGTTGGTGTCAGCATATCATGAAGCATTATCTATAAACCAGGCCTGAATTTTTTCACTTAGCTGATAAAATGCCCTCATGAAATTGTAGGTATAAATTGAAGAACAGACAGCAAGGGATCAGGAGTAAATGTTGTAGAATACTGAATCATTTGCTCATGCAACTTGTATATTCTGGACCTCCTTGAGCCTAATTTTTCATATGCTGCTTCCACTTAATAATGGATTGCAGTTATCCAAACCCAGCCTTATGTGTTGGTAGGTTAGATAACACTGTTCATGATGGCAGCTTGGGTTGCATGATCACTCAGTGTCCCATAGTCAGGCCTAGAAGCAATACAGGAAATTGTTCTCACAATAGGAATCCCATCATCAGTAGAAGAGGGCATGACTTTGTTCCAAAGCCCTATGGAGTCTCTGGAGTTTGCCAGAGACTCCATATTGCATGCCTATTTGCCACAGACACTTTGAGTACCACAGGATCTGTTGAGTCATAAGGCCCAATGAGGAAAGCAGCCTGCATTATATTCTGGATCTACTACATAACCTTCTTTTGCACTCGTCTTCACTCAGAACCAGTAGCGTTATAGACAACTGGGAAAATGTTGGAGTAGTGTACTGATATAGAACATAAATTATCTCCAAAAATCCAAAGAGGCCACAAAATCATTATGCTTTCTTTTTAGTAGTACATAATAAAAGGCATAATAACCTGTCATTCATTTTGGAGGAGATATCCTGACACTCCAAACCACTGTATCCCTATAAATGTGCACATTCATGAGGGTTTTCGTCAACTCTCTGTCTCATATGTGCCATAATAAGACATCTAAGATACTTGCTACTTTTCTGCAAATTAGGTCAAAGCAGAATAATGTCATCAGTATACTTATTAGGTCAAATCAGCAGAATGCAACAAATCATTGTGATGTTCTGTCAAGATGATCAAAATTTCTGCAGACAAGATTAAAACTGAGAGCAGGAAAGTTGACATAGTCCTAAGATAAAATCATAGAGTATCCCTGAAACCAAATTCCTTCTAGTGGTCTTTAAAAATTGAAAATAGAGGAAAAAGTATCTGCCAGATTAATAGCCACATGCCAGGTGCTGGGACTGTGTTGTTTTGCTCCAGTTTAAAAAAAAAAGCCAGGTGTGGTGGCTCATGCCATAATCTCAACACTTTGGGAGGCAGAGGCAAGAGGATTGCCTGAGTCCAGGGTTTGAAATCAGTCTGGGCAACCTGGAAAGACCTCATCTCTACAATAAATAAAAAATTAGCCAGGCATGATGGCACATGACTGTGCTTTTGGAAGGCTGAGGCAGAAGGATCACCTGAGCCCAGCAGTTCAAGGCTGCGGTGGCTATGAGTGTGCCACTGCACTCCAGCCTGGGTGACAGAGTGAGACTCCTACTCAAAAAATTAAAAATGAAATAAATACAAAATAAACTCTTCATTGTTAAAGTTTCATTTAAAAAAACCCACAGGCAAGAGAAATTAGAGGTATCCAAATAGGAAAAGAGGAAGTTAAATTACTTCTATTCACAGATGATATGAATCTATACTTATAAAACCCAAAAGATTTCACCAAAAAACTCTTAGCACTGATAAACAATTTGAGTAACGACTTGGGATACAAAAATCAATGCTCAAATATTAGTTGCATTTCTATATACTAACAACAAGCTGGCTGAGAACCAAATCAAAAACACAATCTGTTTCACAATAGCCACAAAAGTAAATAAATGAAATGAAATACCTTGGAATACATCTAACCAAAGAGATGAAAGATATTTACAATGAAAACTACAAAACAGTGCTTAAAGAAATCAAAGATGACACAAACAAATAGAGAAACATTCCATGTTCATGGATTAGAAGAATCAGGATTGTTAAGATGCCCATACTACCCAGAGCAGTCTACAGATTCAGTGCAATCCCTATCAAAATACCTACAGCATTTTTCACAGACCTAGAAAAGATAATACTTAAATTCATATAAAAGTAAAAATAGCCAGAATAACCTAAGAAATCCTAAGCAAAAAGAACAAACCTGGTGGCATCATACTCCCAGACTTCAAACTTTACTACAAGGCTACAGTAACCAAAACAGCATGGGACTGGTACAAAAATAGACACAGAGACCAGTAGAACAGAATAGAGAACCCAGAAATAAAATAACTGACCTATAACCAACTCATCTTTGACAAAGCTGACAAAAACGCTGGGGAAAGGACACCCTATTTAACAAATAGTGGTGGGAAGATGGGTTAACCATATGCAGAAGAATGAAACTGGAGTTCTACCTATCACCATATACAAATTAAGTTAATCACAAGTTAACTCAAAATAGATCAAGGATTTAAAATGTAAGACCCCCTAGCTTGGCATGGTAGCTCATGCCTGTAATCCCAGCACTTTGGGAGGCAAGAGGATTGCTTGAGTCCAGGGGCTCAAGACCAGCCTGGGGAACTTGACGAAAACTCATCTCTACAATAAATCAAAAAAATTAGCCAGGTGTGGTGGTGCACACCTGTAGTTCCAGCTACTTGGAAGGCTGAGGCAGAAGGATCATCTGAGCCCAGCAGGTTAAGGCTGGGTGGCCATGAGCATGCCATTGCACTCTAGCCTGGGCAACAGTGAGATTCTAACTAAAAAAAAAAGTAAGACTTTAAGGTATAAAAGTCTTAGAAGAAAACCTAGAGAATACTCTTCTGGACATCAGCCTAAGCAAAGAATTCAAGGCCAAGTCCTCAAAAGCAAAGAAGTTAAAAAGCTTCTGAACAGCAAAAGAAACCATCAAGTAAGTGAAAAGACAGCCTACAGAATGGGAGAAAATATTTGTAAACTCCATCTGACAAAGGCCTAATATCAAGAATCTAAAAGGAACTCAAACAAATTGACAAGAGAAAAAAGTTTTTAAGTTGGCAAAGGACATGAGCACACACTTCTCAAGGAAAGACATACAGGTGGCCAATAAACATTTGAAAAAATATTCAGCATCACTAATCATCAGATAAATGCAAACCAAAGCTACAACAAAATCTCATACCTGTCAGAATGGCTATTATTAAAAGTCAAAAAACAACAGATATTGGTGAGACTGTGGAGAAAATGGAGTGCTTCTACACTGTTGGTGGGAATGTAAGCTTGTTCAACCTCTAGGGAAAGTGGTTTGGAAATTTCTCAAAGAACAAAAATTGATCTATCATTCAGCCTACCAATCCCACTTCTGGGTATGTACTCAAAGGAGCATACGGTGTTCTACCAAAAAGATACCAGGACTTGAATGTTTTTCATAGCACTATTCACAATAGCAAAAATGTGGAACCAACCCAGGTTCCCATCAATGGTGAACTGGATAAAGAAAGTGTACATATGCACCATGGAATACTACATAGCCATAAAAAGAATGAAATCATGCAGCTGGAGGCCATCCTTCCAAGTGAATTATCACAGAAATGGAAACCGAATACCACATATCTCACTCATAAGTGAGTATTAAGCACTGGGCTCACTTTGGCACAAGTATGAGAACAGCAGACACTAGGCAATGCTAAAAAGAGAAGAGAGAGGAGAAAAAGAGCTGCAAAACCACCTGTTGAGTACCATGCTTATCACTGGAGTTGGGGAAGTGGGGGATTGGCGAGCTCATCAGAAGCCCAAACCCCGCCGTCATCTCAATGGTAGTCTCTCTCACTGTTACTCCAACATCACAGAGCTTTTCAAGGATGCTGATGCTCCCTCCATTAATTCTTCTCTCATGACATAGTGAACAGAGTGCATACTTAGCCTTCCAGAAGGATGTAAAATGGGGGATGGTTATGCATGTTGCAAATGATAAATAAGCTTCACATTATGTTCTTCTTTGACCTATGGATACATTCCTATATGTCTATGCCAAGGATGTTCTAACAGGTCAACTTTGTGGAATGTTGAGTCCAAAGTTTGATCAACCAAGAAAACTGTTAGGGCCACTTCCAGTTGTGCTACCTCATACACATTAAATCCAGACTCTCTTGTAAATGCATTCATATGTGTACATTTGACCGATCTAATTACATATTCTTTCTTTTTTGGAGTAACCCTCTTCGAATCAATTTTGAACCTATTTTCCAAGTTTTTACATCTCTACATATTAGAAAAATGTGAAAATTCTTTCAGCATATAAGGTATGTCCTCTTGGGTTAAACTTTATACTCATCTCTTCAGAGTATGCTAAGAACTGACTCTAGTTTAGAGTCCTTCACAGGTATCAGAGTGAGTATTGAGCAGGATAGACATCTCTTTGGAAGGCAAGTTCCCTAGGTGAGATTATATAGTGTCTATAAGCAAACCTAGTCTCCTTAGACACAGGAGGATAGATGGTTTCTGCTGGCAAGAGTGGCCCAGAGAGAGGTTAAAATTTTCAACTTTGTTTAATCCACCCAGAGGTCCCCATTCCAAGTCTCAAGTCCACTCCTTCCCAATGTCATAAGAGAATGTCTTATAACAAGTCTGTGAATTCAACTTATCATTTTGCAACTAGATAACTAAATTTTGGGTCTTAGTAAGCTTGACTCTGCAGCTATAAAAAATAGTAGATTATCTTAGGGCCACCATAGATGCTCTCTAATGCTTTGTGACTTGAGGACATTTAAAACCCTGATTTAGTTATTTCCTTTCTGTATTCACTCCAGTATAGTCAGAAGCAGCTATTCCACCCCCCAATTCTTATAGTCTTTATTACCATAGTAGTTGTGGGACAGCCACTTGGTCCACCAAACCACTTGTTTCAGTAGGCACTTCACAATCAGCTACAGGTGGTGTTTTAATCCTAATGCCCTGCATGGCTACAAACAACTAGATTCCCATTTCCTGTTAGCAAAGAGTTCAGCACTGCTTTCAAAGTCAAGGACATAACCAAACAACCCTAAATTTCCTTTTTACAGGTTTGTATTCTGGGAGCACTCTGTTACCAAGTACTGTGTTGGTTAGGGTGTTCAGGAACACAAACCACACTAGTCATTTCAGCAGAGAGAATTTAATATAAGAAATGTGTGACTTGGGGCTTGGAGAGTTAAAGAGGTAAAAGGCAAACACTGAGGTTCAGAAATAATATCCTGCTAGGGGAATAAAGGAAAGTGGTTAGTGTTTACAGAAACTAGAGGCCTAAAGGAGGGTCATGCAGAGCTGAGGTTTAGATCCCTGAGGAAAAGGTGCTGTCCTGCTGATACTGGTACCTCAGAGGGGCACCTTAAGGCTATTTCTGAAAGTGCTAAAAAAAAGAAAAGTTAAATTGGAGCCAACCTCATTAGCCAGAGGGAAGTGCTGTTGCTGAGGTAACAGTGATAGAAACAGGCAATCCCACCATCTTCTACCTCACCCCTAGCACCTCCTGTTGGCAGAACCACACAGCGTTACCTGGCAAAAAAAGGAACGGTTTGCAGAGTCCCTAGACCCAGACCACAGAGCAGAGTTTAAGAGCATGGATTTGGAGCTGATTTAATATGATTGTGTGTGTGTGTGTGTGTGTGTGTGTGTGTGTGTGTGTGTGTGTGTGTGTGTGTGTATGTGTGTGTGTGTGTGTGTGAACACATAACTACAGAGATTCGATGACAATAAAGGACATGATAATATCAATATTTATTAATATATCTGTATGTGGAGTCAGCATATCTATATGTGCCAGCTATAAATACAGTTGACCCTTGAACATCCTGGGTTTGAACTTTGAGAGTCCACTCATATGTTGATTTTCTTCTTCCTCTGCTGCCTTTGAGATATCAAGACCAATTCCTTCTCTTCCTCTGCCCTCTTCCCTTCCTCAGCCTACTCAATGTGAAGATGATGAGGATGAACACCTTTCAGATGATCTACTTCCATTTAATAGTGAACATATTTTATCTTTCTTATGATTTTCTTAATAAAATTTTCTTTTTCCTAGCTTACTTTATTGTAAGAATGAAGTATATAATACATATAACATACAAATATATGTTAATTCATTATGTTATCAGTGAGACTTCTGGTTAACAGTAGGCTATTAGTAGTTAAGTTTTGGGGGAATCAAAAGTTATACATGGATTTTGGACTGGACAGGGGTCAGCACCCCTAACTGTCATGTTGTTCAAGGATCAACTGTATATTCAGGTATGTTTTGCTGGTAATGCAAGTAACAAGAGTGGTGTTGCCAAGAATATTGTGAGCGACTTTTGGTAATGTTCCAAACAAAAAAACCATTTCTCCTTGACTTACGAAGTCGTGCATTCCTGGCAAATCAAAGCATTTCTAAAACATATTTACATTTTTAACCACAATATCTAGAAGAATTGAGAGAATTAATTACTCAACTAATAGTGAATAAATTTTTTTACCTACATGAATATCCAACCAGAAATTTAAAAGTTACATAGGACAAGAGAAAATTCTTAATTTTAGAGAACTTCCTATATACTGCAGGACATCTAGTGTTGTCCCCTGAGTTCTGTAGTCCTCCACATATTTCCACAACACCTGCTAAGATATGGTAGTATTGTCTCCATTAAGACTTATTACCATAATATCTTACCATAAGGCATAGTAAAATTTTTGTTTTTATTCTGAGTGATACTGAAAGCCATTTGAGGGTTTTAAACAAACACAGTCCATTTACATTTTTTTAAAAATCACTCTGGCTGCTGCTGTGTGGTAAGTAGACTGGGGAAAGCAAAATGGAAGCAAGAAGTCCAAATAGGAGGCTTATATTCTTCCAGTAAGAGACAATGGTGGCTTGAATAGTGGAGGAAGTAGTGATGAGCAGCTGGATTCTGTATCTGTTTCAAAGATGGATCAAATTAGGAGTTGCTGAAGAATTGTATATGAACGAGGCAGAAAGCAAGATAAAGGATGGTGCCAAGATTTTTGGCCTAAACAACTGTGATGGTAGTGCCATTTGTAAATATGGAAAATACTGAGGAGCAGTGGACTTTTGGAGAGAGAATCAAGGGTTCTGTTTTCCATCTATAACATACCTACTAGATTGCCAAGTGGAGATGCTGATGAGGCAGTTAGATATACTAGTCTTGAACTCATGGGAAAGATTAGGCTAGGAGTATAAATTAGAGAATAGTTAGGGCTTAAATATAATTTTAAATACATGGACCTGGATATGACTACCAAGAGAATAAATGTAAGTTGGTAAGGGAAGAGGTTTAAGGAATGCCCCAGAGGTCCTCTAAGATTTGAAAGCCTGGCAGAGGCAGAGGTGACAGCAAAGAAAAGTAACATCATCCTAGACAGTGTTTTCTGTCATAATGCAATAATTATTATAATAGCTAGTACTAAGCACTATTCTAAGTACTTAATATATACTATATGACAGTATTTTAATATTAATAACCACTCTATGAGGTAGGTTATGCTGTCGTCTTTGTTTAGTAAAGAAGAAACTGAGGCAGAGCAGGGTTGAACTTATCTTACTAGACATTAAAACCAACTGTAAATTTATGGAACTAGGTAGAGGTAGTGGTTGAACAACACTGTGAAGTTACTAAATGCCACTGAGTTGTTCACTTTAAACTGGTTAATTTTATGTTATGTGAATTTTACCTGAATAAGAAAAAAAGAATTATAAAGCCATGACAAAAAATAGCACAGTTATGATGTAGGAAGAAACTAATAAACTGATGTAACAATAGAGACTGCTATTAGAAACGTCTGTATTGCTCTAAGAAAAAAATTATGCTAGATCTCACCATGACAACATATATAAAAACAAATAGCACATGACTTAATATATAAACATAAAAAGCAAATCTGTATCATTTCAATAATAAAAGAAAATGGGGAGAATATATAGTGAGAAAGGTAAGACCCCAGAAGACAAATCATAACGAGAAAGATTGGGAGATTTGACCATATCAAAATTAAGTTCTGTTCAGCAAGATCTATCATATACGAATTAACAGATAGGTAGCAACTTTCAGAAGACTTGCAGAGCCTAAAACCAGTGAAGTAGTTTCCGATTGCTGCTGTAACAAATTATCACAAACCCAGTGGCTTAAATCAACAACAGCAAAATTCATTATCTTACTGTTCTGGAGGTCTAAAATCCAACAGGGCCCTTGTATTCAGATATAAATGCTATCATTAGCATTATGAATATGACATATAGATACTATACATAGTATACATATGATACTATATGCTTTATGTAGTATAGAGTATAACTGCACATTATTATACAAAGAAGATATAAGGGAAAATATTTGCATTTAACTTCTCTAGATAAAAAAGTCATGGCCGGGCTCGGTGGCTCAGCCTGTAATCCCGCGCTTTGGGAGGCCGAGGTGAGTGGATTGCCTGAGCCCGCGGGTTCGAGACCCGCCCGGGCAACTTGGCGAGACCTCATCTCTACAATAAATCAAAAAATTAGCCGGGCGTGGTAGCGCACACCTATAATTCCGGCTACTTGGAAGGCTGAGGCGGAAGGATTGCCGGAGCCCAGCAGGTCGAGGCTGCAGTGGTCGGGAGTGGACACTGCACTCCAGTCTGGGAGACAGAGTGAGACTCCAACTCAAAAAAAAAAAAAAAAGTCTTTACATGGTTACCTGCTTTGTGAATAGTAAAATAGCAAATAATTTATTTTACTTCACAAATAAAGACAGCATTTTTTAATGAGTTCAACTGAGTGAGAAATTTAACCCTTTGTATATATGTAGAAAAATATGTTGTGTCACTCAGATAAAGTAGACGAGATAACTTTATAATGCCGGGTCACAGAGTAAGAATATTTAAGAGGTATAGGCCAATCTAACTGTCCTGTCCCACTTTATCCCTAGAAAGCCATGCATCCAACATGCAATCAATTAGTGAATTAATTTGCATTTTAAAAATGTCTTTGAAGCCTGGTGAGTATTTATCAGTTGGGGTTAGTTATATTTCAAGAGCTCAGTAGTCACATGTGGCTAGTAGCTACCATACTGGACAGCATTGTTTTAGCTTGAAATAAAGCCAAAGGAGATCAATAGATGAGTAAAATAGGAAAGGGATCACTTCAGGGAACACAAAGGAAGTCAAGTGTGATTGCACTGGGTTAAAAAAAATCAGTTTCTGAGATTAGCTATAAAGGTGTTTGCAGCTCCTATCTAGTTGCTCTCTCACTCTTGGATCACTTACCTGGGGAAAATCAATTGCCATATCATGAACAACCCTATGGAGAGGACCACATGGCGAGGAACTGAAGCTTCTTGCCAATAGCCATGTGGGTGAGCTTAGAAGCAGATCCTCCAGCCCCAGTCATGCCTTCAGCCAACTGCAGCTTTAGCTAACATCTTTACTGCAGTCTCTTGGGAATTCCTGACAGACCAGTTGCACCAATCCTGAATTCCTAACCCACCTAAACTGTGAGATAAGACATTTATTATTTTAAGCCCTACCCTTGGGCTTATTTGTTAAGTAGTAATTGATAAATAATACTAAGAGTTTTTGTAACTTGCACACAGTTACAAAGCTAGTTAGATTTGAAGTGAGAAGTGATTTGAAGTGAGAACACAGGGGCTCCCAACTCTTGAGTCAATATTCTATGAGAATATCTTGGCCTTCTTTTGTAGTGACCAATATACAGTTGGGAGGTGTTAACTGCCTGAAAATGTTTAATAGATCATAGTTTTGCTTTTTCATAGGCAAAATAAAATGAAAACTGGGCCACGCTTTCTCATGGAATGTGGAATCAGATTTAGTGAGGTAAATATTTTCCATTTCCCCACCACATAGTAATACATAAGCATTTCTAAAACATATTTACATTTTTAACCACAATATCTAGAAGAATTGAGAGGATTAATTCAAGTTTGTGAAATAACTGAGTGGTAAAACCAGAAATCTAATTTCTGCTTGGCTTCTTTTAACCACTTGGCAAGAATGACATAGTGAAACTGGTATTAGTTATGCCATTTAAACACTTCAATATAAGTCTGACCTTCCTGTGCTGTGAATCAGTGACAGGATCTTGTGTCTGCATTTCTGCCTATTGCTTCTAATGTGATATTCAGAGAAGGGAAAATTGCCAAAAATTCACTTTATGTCTTCTATTTGCATGCCATAGACTGCCATTTATATGCACATGACTATTAGGTCAGAGAAAGTTTGTTTGAACCTTTGACTTATAGTTTGAGCCTTAGTTTTTTTTAATGCAATTATACAATATTTTATTTTTGTCCTTCCTTAAAAATGTAGCTAGAAAAGTGAGAGTAGGTTTAGGTTTCACCAGAACATGGATATTTTGAAAAATTAATCTCAAATGTGTCCAAGGTTCCAGTTTTATTGAATCTCACAAAAATTCAAATGTATGTCTAATTACTACTCATTACAGCCAGCAAGTTAATTTGCTGTCATATAGTCTTGGCATTAGGGAGATTCTTGAATGTTTTCCTATTTTTTTCTCACGGTGCTTAAAAAAATAGATTTGTCGACTATTCCCTCATATCACTTAGACTCCTGAAAGTCATAGAAAAACAATTTTCACTTCCTTGACATTTTAGTACTTTCCTGGCTATAATCCAGCTAATTCTGTGGGTTGAGCTTCCTTCAGATAAAGTATTATTTTATATTAGAAAGGTTAGTGATTAATGTGTAGTTTGAATTTTGTTTTATAAAATTTCATCATTTTTTTATAATCAGTGAAAAAAAGAAAACACGGATATGTATCCTCAGTTACCGATGGTACTAATTTTTCTATTTGTGTCTCATTTGTCACAAAACTCAGATGTTCATAATCAAACTTATGTTTATCAATCCCTTTTATTTGTATAGCCCTGTAACTGGTTTTTAGGGATAATTCATTTCATTCATTCAATAAAAAGTTATGTGCTAAGTACATTTTTAGGTGTTGGGGATATGGGAGTACATAGAACATACAGTGTCTATGTTTTAGTGGGACTTCTGTTGTAATGAGGGATAAGAATCAATAAGCAAACAAAAGAGATATATAATAGGTCAAATGATTACATGCTGTGAAGAAAAAAATAAAGCAAGATAAGAAGACAGAGAACATGAAAGAGGAGAGGGATCAAGACATGTATATGTCTGGAACAAAAACATTCCAGAGGAAAAGATGAGAGCAAAGGCAGGTAAACCATACCTAGTGGGTCAAGAAACAGCCGGCTTGTGTGGCCACGGAGCCCACAAAGAGGAGACAGGAGGAGGCACCAGCCAGATTGTGTGGTGCCCACAGGCAGCAAAAAGGTGTTGGTTGTAGCTTGATCATTCTGGCTGCTGTATAAAGAGACGAGAGGACCATAGTTGTGGAAGCAGGCAGACCAACCAGGAGACAGTGTTAGTCTGGGTCCTCTAAAAAGCCAAGAAGGGATTAGACATGCAAGAGATTTATTGAGAGGAACATCTGTGAGGGGAGACAGGGATAGGGTGCCAGAACAGGCTTTGAAAGTCTTCGAATTGCAATGCAAGTCTGATTCTAGTGATGGACAGAAGAAAGGAAGAAGGTTGGATGGGAGACTCGAACATTGCAGTGCAGTTCTACGAAAGCTTAGCAAGGTCAGTGGAAAGTTCTTGAGCCAAAGTCACCATTCAGGGATCCCCCTGTCTTTCAGGAATGAGCTGTCCCAGTGCTCCTGCTGTGCCCATTCATTAACTGGGAACAGTCCTTGGGATGCCTGGCTTCAGCAAGAGTACAGCAATGGAATTCAGACTGCAGCAGCTGGGGCCACCATCAATTATTCTCCCCCACTGGGAGATCTGAAAGTCACATGCTTATGGTTATTGCAGAGACTCTTGCCATAACTCAAGTAAGAGAGATCATAGTGACTTGAATTAAAGATGAAGATGGATTTTGGATAAATATTGATCTGGACATATTTTCAAGGCTCGGTCAATGCATTTTCCCATAGATGTGATATAGAATATGAAGGAGGTGAAAGAAGAAAAGATACCTTCCAGAGTTTTTTTGTTCTGAGTATCAGAAGAATGGGGTTGCCATTTGCTGAGATAGGGAAGATTGTGGAGGTCTTGAAGGAGAGAAATCCAGAGTTCATTTTGGCCATGTTTAGTCTTTTCTTCTTTCACCTCCTTCATATTCTATATCACATCTATGGGAAAATGCATTGACCGAGCCTTCAAAATATGTCCAGATCAATATTTATCCAAAATCCATCTTCATCCTTAGTCTGAGATGTTGATGATTAGCCCTGAGCATGGAGATGTTGAGAAGAGAGCGAATATGTAAGAATCTGGCTTCAAGGAAGAGGTCCAAGCTGGAAAAATAAATTTGATAATCATCAACATATGGGTGATATTATAAGTTATAGGACTGAATTAGTTTACCAAAAGAGGGAAGAAAATCAAGACCTGACAAGGAGAAGAGGAGAATCCCACAAAAAGACTGAAGAAGGAGTACTCAACAGGAGGGGCAGACCACAAAGCAGTGGTGTCCAGGAATTTAAGAGAAAACAGTATTCTGGGAGGATACATTTTCAGTGTTTTATTCTTTTTCTCTACTCTTCATACCTATTACATGAAAGTTACGTAATGTATCAATATCTTGCTAAGTGGACCTACTAAATAATCAAGAAGAAAAGTAAGCCGTTAAGAAGAGTGACTTTGTGGACAATTCAAAACCTGTCTCCACCATCCATTGTCTGTCCTTGGGTAAGTTTTTTAGCCTCTATTTGCTTCTGATTCTTTATTTCTACAATGAGGATTATAGACTTGCTAAAAGGATTGGGTCAAGAGTTGTAAATGTATTTAGACAGTACCAGGGATATTATAAGTGTTCAATACATGTTATATATTATTGCATAATACATACTACAATGAAAGGTCAATTTTACCATCTGACAAGTTTCTGATGGTAGCAGCTAAAATGAAAAGGTTTAATGTTTCTCTGACTGAAGTCTTAATATACTTGTTTCTTCCTATATTTCTCTCTTCATTTTTTATTTTTTATTTTTTTCATTTTTCTTTTCTTTTTTATATCTTGAAATAAAAGTAGTTTTTAAAATCTGTACAATTTCTTGTATTTAAAGTTTTAAAATCAGTTACCAGTAGGGTCTCTTAAAGTAGACCATGGCTTGTAACAGATTTATTTTTTAAATAAAGAAACATAATTTCATAGAACAGTGATTCTTTAAGCCTTTGGGGATTATTGATCCCACTGAGAATCAGATGAAAGCTATCCCCTGAGAAATGTACACACACATTTTGAGAGAGTTTCAGAGTGCCTGAAGCCAACCCTTGAATCTTCCAAGGTAGCCATAAACCAGACCTTGAATGGATTGCAAAGTTTGCATCCCTATAAGCTTTATTTTTTTCTTAATTATTTAGTAGGCCCACTTAGCAAGATCTCAACACATCGTGAATTTTAAGTCATTCACATACTTCTAGTGTAAACAAAAAATAACTTCCCTTAGAGAATTTTCAATTCTAAATCCATTCAGTTGGACATACACACACACACACACACACACACACACACACACACACACACACACACACACAAGTGCAGGGAATGTGACCTGTAGGGCCTGCACTCAGAGGGATCTACACTTGGGATTCTTTATAATTTTTGAACAAGAGGCTCCACATTTTCATATTCCATAGGGCCTCGAAAATTATATAGCCAAAGAAATACACACAATACACAAACACACACACACACACACACACACACACACACACACACTTTAACTTCATTAGGATTTTTCTTTCATTAACATTTAAATAAGAAAACAAAATAAATAGGAAATAAAATATTTTTCCATATCTCTTTCTGACATAATGGTTTTACCTAAATCATGTGTTCTCACTAGTATTTTCTTCCTTAGGAAACGTATTAATTAATTATAATCTGCTATTATAATTTTGACATTCCTTAAAAAGTCCAAAGGGAAGCTGTGACTGTGTAATACAATTATTATAAGCAATATTAAAAGACAAAGAACATGTAGGAACCTCTATATTGCAGGCCAAACTGCCCTAGTAAAAGCTTTTGATGTCAATGGGAAGCTCATGCTAAGGCAGGGAGAATCAGAATAGGAGTTGAGACTCGAATGGTCTTATATGTTCATTAAAATGCTTGGAACTTCTCCTGAGGCCAGAGAGAGACCTTCAAAAGGTTTTAAACATCAGGCTGGGTGTGGTGGCTCATGCTTGTACTATAATCCCAGCACTTTGGGAAGCCGAGGCAGGAAAATCCGTTGAACCCAGGAGTTTGAGACCAGCCTGGGCAACATAGCAAAACTTCATCTCTACAAATATATATATAAAATGAAAAATTAGTCAGGCTTGATAGTGTGCACCTGTGGTCCCAGCTACTCAGGAAGCAGGACAGGAGGATCACCTCAAGGATACAGTCACAGAAGGTAGAGATGGCAGAGAGCTGTGATCGTGCACTGTACTCCTGTCTGGGCAAAAGAGCGAGACCACTATTCAAAAAAGAAGAAAAGGTTTTAAATAGCAGAGTGTAGTCAGCATTATCATCTCCATTCTTAAGAGTTGCCAGATTTAGCAAATAGAATAGAATGCCCAGTTAAAATGGAATTGCAGATAAACAATTAATAATTTTTTTAGTATAGGTATATCTCATGAAAGATTTGGTACATAGTTATACTAAAAAGTATTGGTTGTTAACTGAAATTCAAATTTATGCAAACCTTCTATATATTATCTGGCAACCCTACCGTTTTTTCTTAATACAATGCTTGATACCTGGTGGGTGGTATATTTCAGTGCCACTATGCTTTCTTGCCACCTGTAGGTGGCAGTCTGATCAAATAATTTCATGGGAGCTGCTTGGCACATTCAAGTTTAATGCTATACTATACTGTACAAGTTTAATTCTGTTTAATTCATCTATTAATTAGATGATTTAATAAATTACACAAGTGAAGTTTTCACAAAAGAAGGATAGGTTTGAAGGTGCTCAAAACTAAATATAATCCAGTCTTCCTCCTTCACATAACCTACCACCAAACATTCAAATCTACGTGAAGTTCGATTCTATTGTGCTACAGTGCTTTTGTACATCTAGGGATATTGGGAGGAATTTTGTAGTTCTTCATGATATTATAAATGGAGTTTTTTGCCTTATATTTTCTAATAGATTACTTTTGCTGTGTAAGATAGCCGTTGATTTTTGTATGTTTATTTTTGTTTCAGACCATACTCCATTAGTTCAAGTAGTGTTACTATAAATACTCTTGGACTTTCTAGTAGATAATCTGCAAATAACACACTCTTCTCCCCTTTTTAAAAATAGCAATAAAATTCTTTTTTCTACTTTAAAAATCTAATTGTAATTCTACTAAATGTAGTTATTATGATGAGAGTCTAGGCCCTAGTGGCTCATGCCTGCAATCCCAACTCTTTGGGAAGCCAAGGTAGAAGGATTGCTTGATGCTAGGAGTTTGAAACCCCCATCCCCCCCCCCAAAAAAAATTAGCTGGGCATGGTGGCACGTGCCTGTAGTACTAGCTACTCTGGAGGCTGAGGTGGGAGGACCACTTGAGCCTCGAGTTTACAATGAGCTATGATAATGCCACTGCACTCCAGCTTGGACAGCAGAGTGACACTCCAACTCAAAAAAAAAAAAAAAAGAGAGAGAGAGAAAGTAATTATATTTATGCTTTTAAAAAACTATTTCCATTAGTATGAGATTTTATATTCACTCAAAACTATTATAATAATCTAATATTATAATAAAAATACAACTAACCTTATAATTGTACTTACATATAAATAATATATAATTATGTAAAAATAAGACCTTAATTATTTATTGCATACATTCATGACTACCACCATCGTACGAAGAATACTTGTTCTTGTTACAGAGGTTTTTCTTCTTACAAAGCCAAAGGAGAAAACATCCTCATGAGATCCCATAAAGTCGATAAGTAACTTATTCCATGATTAAATACTGTGAAGAAGAATAATTATACTTCCTTTTGAATTTCAATGCAAGAGGCTTCAATTTTTAAAAGAAAAGTTACATCACTTTCTGGTTTTTACCATTATTTATTATTTTTAAGCTATGACAGTATACTTAGTATTACACAAAACATAGGACACAATTCCTTCCCATTTCTAATGCTGTGAAACTGCCTAAGAGTTAGAATCTATGAATGTAAGTTTTGAAGGTAGTACCTTTAGGTATTTTTTTTTTTTTAGTTACACAATAAAGTTTTATTACTCCCTTATATCACAACCCTGTAAAAATCAGGTGTCCCATGTCTATATTTTTTCTATGCCATCTGAAACATATGACCCACAAGTTTCTTATGGCATGATCATATGTCATATCTACTATTTCATTGGTCCAAACTAATTGTATGTATGGTCCAAGCTTACTGCAAGGAAGGAGAGAAAATATAGGATATTTGGTGTGCACTAAGAATCTTTGCCCAAATTAAAATGTCAGTTTCTTGGCTTTTAAAAATATTCTACAACTCCAACTCAATCCAAAAGAAGATTCACCAGCATAGTAATAATCATAATAGCTATTGCATATTGAGCATTTACTCCATTATTGTGATAAATGCAATGCAAGAATAATTTAATTCTTAAAGCAACCATGTGAGGTAGGTATTATTGGCTACAATTTTTTTAAGGCACTGGAATTTAGAAAGATAAGGTAATATATCTTGCCCTAGTATAGAAAGCTTATAAGTTGTGAAGCCAGCTATCAAACAAAGCCTGTATCTCCAAAACTCATTTTCTTATGCAACTGCTTTCTCTTTTTTTAGAACTCACTATCACAGAGTGATCTTTATAAGCTACAGATATGACAATATTATTACCTATTGATTTAGAATAAAGTCCAAATGTTCAATAATGGCATGGAAGTTTAAATATTTATCTGAAAAGAAAACTTTGCACTAGGTGGCACTGTTTGGTTATATGCCTTTTCTATGGAACTTGACTAGGTAATAAATAGTTTTTTATGCCTTGCTGTAGTCAATGCTTCAAGGCAAATATAAAACCTATTAAGTATTTTAATGATTATAACAGTAATTTAGTCTCAATGAAAAAATTGGAAAATACAGAAAAGTATAAATAGAAAAGTCATATGTAATGCTAGAATTAGGTAGCTTACAAAATTTTTTCTCTGTGGTCCAGGAAACTCTTGTAAAATTTATTTTTATTTTTAGAGACAAGGTCTTACTCTGTTGCCCAGGTTGGGTGCAGTGATGCAATCATAGCTTACTGCCACCTCCAATTCCTGGGTTTAAGCAATCTTCCCATCACAGCCTCTGAATAGTTGGGACTACAGGTGTGCCCCACCATACCCAGCAAATTTTTAAAAATCTTTTGTAGATGTGGTATCTCACTGTGTTGTCCAAATTCCTGACCTTAAGAAATCCACCCACCTCAGCCTCCCAAAGTGCTGGGATTACAGACATGAGCCACTATGCCCGACCTCAGTAAAATCTCAAGAAGGCATAAGCTTTGGAATAAAACAAATATCAGCCAGCTCAAATTCTACCTCCACTTATTCAGTGCATGTTAGGGTAAAATTTAATCTCATTGAGCTTTATTTTATTCTTATTTTGACTCCCCTTTCCCGTTCAGCTATCATCCATTTCTTTAGAAAAGTGTGCATTGTCTATTCTCTCTTATCCTCACTGTACTCCCCTACCTACTACAATCTGGCTTCTGCCCCCATTGTTCAGAAATTACTCTTATTAAGGTCACTGATCACCTGCATGTTGCCAAGCTCCATGCACATTTTCCTTTCCTTATGTCATGCTCCTTCTTAGTAGCAGGGTTGTCCTGGAGCCTCATAGAAATGGTACTTGAAGCAAATTGTATACATTTCTTTCCAACTCCAAGTTCAGTGAAGGCATATGTTGGTAGCTTGAAATTAACCACAATGACTATATTTACATCATGGAAATCAACAAATGCTACAAATCAGGGCCTTCTTTCCTGATAGGCACTTGCTAAACATTGACCAGCACGCTGAGACATAGGTGACCACTTTTCCCTTCACAGGATGCTATCTTTTGCTTCTTTGTTTACTCAATACCACCATCTTTGTTTTCTTTCTGTCTTAGCTGTCTATCCTACTGTTACAAGTTAGCATTTTTCCCTCTCTTCTTTCTTCCATATAGCTCCAAAAATAGTCTCACTAATTTCCATGTATTTCAATACTACCATTATGCAGATAAATTTCAGATTTGTATTTACAACCCAGACCTCTCCTCTTTGATTCAGACTCAAACATCAAACCACTCATTTAAATATGTATATCTTGGATGTCTCACAGACATCTCAAATTTACTGCCAGAAGAGAGTTCCAAATTTAGCTCCACAAGCCTCTCCCTGTTTTATCTTCTCCCTCCTGACAGCCTCTATTTCAGTAAACAGAACCACCATATACCTGATTACTGAAGCCAGAAACCTAAGCATCATCCATGATTCTTCCCTGTCCCTCAACCTCATGTCTCATCCTGCAAAGACTGTCAATTCTACCTCCAAAATAGCTCATGACTCTCATTTTTTTCCTTCAGTTTTATTCTCATCACATTTTTGGGCTACTATCATCCCTCAACTCAAGTACTGTGACGGCTCCAAACTGATCTCTGAGCTTCAATTCTTCCTCCCCTCCAATCCATTTTCCATGTAGAGGTAAAAAGTGGCCATAAAATGTAAATGAGAGCATACTATTATCCTGCTTAAAGTCCTTAAATGGTCTTTGGTTACAATTTAGTTTAAAAGTCAAATTTTGGGCATTTGATTTGGTCTCTGCTTATCTCTCCAACTTAAGTATGATCATTCAAGCTCATTTATGTTCCACTCAAACCCACAATGGCTGGCTTTCTAGTCCCTAAACAGGCCAGGTTCCACTGCCCACTTCATGTATGGCCTTTGTATATGCACCCTGTCTTTTCCTTTCTCTTTTTGTAGCTCCTTCTGTTCCTTTAATAATCAAATCAACTTAAATCTACCCTTTCCATTGTTCTTTATCCTAGCCTATTGTTTACTTTCTGACTGAATCTATAAATAAGGATTTACCTGATAGGAATAGTGAAAAAGTATTAAAGACCTTAGCAGGAGGTTTAGTATAGAGTAGGTGTTAAATTAATGGCAATTTTTTTTGCCACTATTTTTCAAATTAGTTTAATTTTTAGCATTCTATAGCTCCTGAATGAAGATTCAAGTTGTATTAAAATTCAGGATATTCTCACTTCCTAGTTTCACAGATGGGGAGCCTTATTTAAGTAGAACATCCCTAGTATTTATGCTTTGAATTATTAAGAATGTTCTAGAAGACAGCAGAGCTAATATTGCTAATAGGAATTGAAATATTTGTGGTGATCCAAATAAGATAAAAGATGAGCACAGAAAACACTATTAGGCCATAAATGCCTTTTGTTTTTCCTATGTATAGAAAGAGCATATTTGGATTTTGGCGATTTCATTGGTCAGACTGTGATGAATAAGGTTCTGGCTATATGCTTCTAAATTTAGTCACTTAGTTTAATATCAGAGAGTTCTGTAACCTTAAGAGTATATTAAAAATAATGCTTTTAAAAATCATTAGAGCACTCAGGGAAAGTAGAAGGATGGAGCTGCATTCATTATTTTTTTTAAGTGGTGATGGCCAGTTTAGCAGAGGAATCCCCTCTGCTTTAACCTTTACAAGGAAAGCAACTTTACATTAACTTACCATACGAAGAAGAGTATGCTCAAATAACATAAAATTTAATAACATTAGTACTTGCATCAAATTTGAAAATTATCCAAGGAAAGAAATTTATTCAAATATTTGTTGTTTTTTTCTTATAAGTGATTCTGATGCCCCTAATAACCACTAGGCTACTAGTGTGATCTTTTTGTGGCTATGTAGGTTGTATGCACAATAGGACCTCTAGTCAAATGCATTCTACTTCTACCTAAATCTTCAGTCCCCTCCCTCTCCATCTCTTGCTCTCCCTCAAGGGATTAGAACAGAATTTTTCTGAGCTGCTCCATGATCTTTTAACCTTGAGCCTTGCCCTGTTCACTGTGATCTTTCAGGGGCAAGGGTTCATTCCTAGGTCTTGTTTTAGCATGCAGGTCACAAAATATAGAAAAGAATGACTCAAGAGAAGTAAGAAAGCTTTGATTTGTTAAGTAAAATTTATGGGAGACCATTGGTTTTGACTGAGCTCCTCCACCACGCCCAACAGACCAAACCAAAATGGAGTTATTAGTGCTGAAGTTCAATGCCACCAAAGCAGAATTAAGTTGTTTATCTGACTTCCCAAGGAAGTAGGAGAGAAGGAGAGAGAGAAAGTGCATGTGCCAAATCCCCAAACAGGCCAGTTTTAGCCTGTATGATGAGGGAATCCCCTCTGCTTTAACCTTTACAAGGAAAGCAACTTTGAAAGGACCAATCTGCTTTTTGTATTCTGTGTCTACTTTCCTCAGCTCTTTTCTTCTATAAAGCCAACCTCCTCCTCTCAGCTCATGGGAATACTCATTCTATATTATAGAATGAGATGTTGCTGGATTCTAGAATTGCAAATAAAAGCCTAATAAGATCTTTAACTAAAATTGGTTGTAATTTTGTCTTTTGACAGACCCACTTAACTTTTTCCCACAGACAATTTCACTTCCCTCTTGCCTGCTACCTTCTTTTTTGGGAATCCCATTGAATGTTCTCAAGGACCCCGTTTGTTTTGCAATTCAGATCAAAACATCTCTTTCTTAAAGATGTAGTGGTGAAAACAGAAGGCCTTGGCTTTCCTTTTCATGTTAGGGTGTGAACAGAACTTATATACAGAGTTGACTTTCCTGGAAACCCTGCAGCCATACCCTTTTAATCATTGAATGATGAAAGATTAAAAGTTACAACCTTACTGGAGGACATTTTGTGAGTCACCATTAAAAAAAAAAAACCAACACAACCTTTATCCCAACAATTCTATCTAAATATCTTTCCTAGATGTATATTTGCATGAATGTAAAGAGACACAGTCAAGGCCGTTCAATGCAGCCTGGTTTGTAACAGTGACATCAAAATGACATAAATGACTAGCAAAGGAAAAATGGTCAACTAAACTATAATACATTCATACTATACCATACTATACCATACTATACCATACTGTGCAACATTCAAAGAATAAAATAGATCTATATGTACTGATAAGGAAAAGCTTTTAGGACAAATTTTTCAATGAAAATGAATCTGTAGAAAAATAAGGTATAATCCAGTCACATAAAAATACACATTTAATGTATATGTACACATAGTGCCTATATATGTTATATATATAATATATATGTTGTATATATATATGTTTTGAAGAATACCCACCAAATAAGTAGTAGATTACTTTTGGGGAGAAAGTTGGACTTATATAGAAGGTAAATTACAGTGGGATTTTGTTTTGTTTCTGAAATTTTGACAACATGAATGGGTTGATGTACTACTTATGTAATTAAAAATGTAAGAAAAAAGAGCAAGGAAGGCAAGAAGGCACATAGTACATCATAGTATAGCAAAGTGGTTAATTGTATGGTCCCTGGATCCTGATAGTCCATAGCCAGGTTTAGCTTGCCACTTATTTACCCTCGCTGTGCTTCAGTGTCCTCCTCTATAACAATAGTGCCTACCGTTAGTGGTTGAAAAGATTAAGGTGGCTGTAAAGATTAAATAAAATGATATGTTTAAAATGATATGGCACCTCACAAGGGCTATGTATGTGTTAGCTGGTAGTATGGTCGTATTGATTAAGGAGAGAATAAATCACTGGTGATTCCATTCTAGTCCAACAAGAAGGATTACTTTCCTCATATTCTGGCACTCTTGAGACCTCAGGAAATGTTCTTTTTTTTTTTTTTTTCTTATTTCTAGTAAATGGTCTTTTAAAAATCAATGTTAGACAGCCCTGAAGACAAGGCTTCTAATGATCCTGTTGTCATCCATTTATTCCAGAACAAAATGCAGCATGGCACACTGAAGAGAATACAGTTCAACCACTATTAATACCAGACACTTCACTGGGTGCTAGAGACCAACAAGGCAAACTTCTGCCTTAAGGGGCCTATTTTGTGTGATGGGAGGTATAGTGGAGGGAAGAATCAAATCAGTAAATGAATCATTTTAACACAGTGTAGTCCACAAAATAGGACTACAAGGAACACTGAATGGAGTTAGAGAAAAAAGAGTGTGAGAGGAACAAGGAATGCTTTTAGTAGAGGTGAAGACTCTGGAAAGATAAGAGTTAGCTATGAAAATCAGGAAGTCCAGCCTAGGCAGCCTATCAAGACCCTGTCTCTACAAAAAATAAATTACCCAGACGTGGCAGCACATGTCTATAGTCCCAGCTGCTCAACATGATTGCTTGAGCCCAGTAAATGGAGGTTGCAATGAGTTATGATTGTGCCTCTGCACTCCAGACTGGGTGACCGAGCAAGACCCTATCTCAAAAAAAAAAAGAAGAAGAAGAAGAAGAAGAAACTAAAAGAAAGAAAGAGTGAAATAAAGAAAATAAGTAAGGAAGAGGTATTCCAGATACGGCAAACATGATTTATTTGGTGGAACTTCTAGGAGTTTGGAATTGTTGAAATGTAGTTTGTGTTTGGGTATGTGTTTGAGTGACAAGTGGGAGAGGGACAAGGAAGAATGGTCAGAGGAAGTAAGGAATAACAAATTTGGAAAGATAGTGACAACTCTTTGTGACCTTAGTTATGTAGTGTCAGAGTAGTAGCAGAAACAGAAAGCAAGGTTGCAGTGAAAAGATTGCTAAAGACAACCTGCCTATCTAGACCGATTGAGAGATTTTATGTAAGACGTCTCAACTTTAACAAATAACCTTTCAAGAAGAATATTACAGGCTGATTTCTGACTTGTACTTCTAAGTAGAATGTAGTAGGTCATGGCATGCCAGTGCTCTTGCTGCATCAACTAGGAAAAAGAAGGGTAATTTACAGAAATCATAATTTAAAAGGCACTAGAGAGCTTTGGAAACAATAAGTACTATGTGAACTAAAATTCCAGAGGGAGAGGAGTCTTCTTTCCGAGGTGAGCCGACAACTTCTAGTCATCTTCCTTCTTGAGGATATTTGCCAGTTCTAGGTAAAAACTAAGGCTTATGCTTGGCCTAAGAGGAGGGAACTTTTGGTGGTTGTGTGGAACTGACTAGACGGATTGTAAGCTAGTATAAGCACTGAACACAAGCGAGCAAATGCTGATCCTGGGGTGGTGCAAGAGGTAGGAGACTTGGCCAGAGAGGAAGAGTGAAATATCTCAATTTCATGGTACTTAGGAGACAAAGTCCCACTAGGAGGAGGAGTCTTGCCACAAATACATGGCCAGTTAGCTTAAGATATTTACTAAATATTGAAACAGCATGGGGTCAGAGGGCAGAAAGCTAAATTAAAAACCTCTGAAGGACAGATCTGATTCTGCAGAGCTAAGGAGCCAGACATCTAGCAGGCTCTCAATCAAAAGCCAGGAGGGCTACACTTGAGGAACAGGGACTAAGAGAAATCCCTGTTTGGGCTGAAGTGATCTGCCTATTTCATGGAAGATGACATTATCTGAAACCTCTGAATTTGTTTATACACAATATTTAGTATATCATCAAAATGTGCAAATGGGCAGGAAAATACAACCAATAATCAAGAAAAAAAGACAATACAAACAAAACCATAGGTGGTTGGAATACTAAAGTTAACTGACAAGGACTTAAAGAACAACTAAGATTAATAAGTTAAAGAAAATAGAAAAATATAGAAACAAACAGAAAGATAATGAAGTTCAACAAAACTAGAATCTATAAGAAATAATAAAAAACACAGTATAGAAATGAAAAAGACACTATCTGAAATTTAAAACACTTTGGATGAGATTAACAGGCAGAACACAGTACAAAATGAGTTCATGAATTTGAGGACAGGTTGACAGAAATGTTCTAGATTGAAACATATGGAGAAAAAAGTCATGAAAGAAAAAGAATGAGGTGAAAAAGACATATGAGACACAGGCAAACAGTCTAACATTTATAACAGGAGGGGGAAAGGATAGAAAACAGGGAAGAAGAAAAGAAAAAAGACAACCCAAAGATTTTTTTTTTTTTAAAGACCAGTGCAACCCAAGCAGGATAAAAGAAAAATCACACTTAGTCATATCATAGCCAAACAGATGAAAATCAAAGATTTTTAAAAATCTTTAAAACAGAGAGGGAAAAGAAACTTGACTTTCAAAAGAATGGTAAAATTAACTGCGATCTTTTTAACAGAAACTAAGAAAAAATGGAGGAATGACATCTTTAAACTACTGAAAAGGAAGAAAGAGGTGTCACTGATGATTTTGCCTATGCCAAAAACAGATTTGTTGCCCACCATCTTGTGCTTATGACTATGGTGTGTCCTCTGAAATACTCTTCAGTATCCTGAGGTACCCTCTCTATATTGAATCCTTTGTGGCTTCACAGTTGTTAGAGTCAAGATCACCTAGGCCATGTTCTGTACACTGTAGCTTTATACTGTATTCCTTTAAAGTGGCCTTTACTTGTATATGCCACTGGCTTAAATCTGCCATCAAATCAGAATGTTAATGTAACTTGTCAGGAGTTGGCATTCTATTGGTCACTAGCAAGAACTCTCTACCTGTATGTTAGGTACATTGATTGTATTAGAAGCTTCTATTCTGATTATTTGGGTAAAATACAGTGTTGAAGTGATTACAGAATGCTTTCGGCCTTAGGAATTTCAGATTTGGAGTTCAGTCACAAACTGTATATCCTGCATGTCACTTAGGAATTCCCTACTCTTGCAGCGTGGAGACAAATGGAGCAGTTCAATAATGTGAGCACCAGTGCTATCACCGTGTTGTAGGTTTCTTTTGGTGGGACAACATATCTAAGCAACGACTGAGAGGGCTTATAAAATGTGGGTCTTCAATAATGCCATAGATTTAAACATAGAACAGTGAGAACTTCTTATGGCTAATGCAACCTTCTGGAGCTGTCTGTGGTATTTGGAATGATCAGTCATTTATTTTTTATGTGCCTTACCCCTCTCTTGGAGCTAAAGAGACATCATCCAGCAACAGATGAATAGATCCTGATGATGAGGATTAGGATTAGTTGCCACTTCCCATCCCTCAAATATTCCATTAAATATCTAGCTATCTAATTATCAAGCTGCTTGAATTCCCTGTGTTTCTTGTTTTTGTATTTTAGTAGCTAGTTCTTGGGGTGGGCACCTTTGGATAGCTAATAGTTATTTGCCTGACTCCTGCTAGGGACTAGAATCCATTCTGACCTCTGCCTTGATTACCTGGTATTAATTTCCTTTGATGAGGGACCCTAAATCTAAAATATTGAACATCTCTTATCTGCTCTACCAAATGCTACCATTAGTCCTCATGCCTATATTAGAGACCCTTCAACTTTCACATTCTGGACTGGATCTGGGCTAGATTACCTATTACTCTGTTTTAACTTTGTCTTTCATTTTTCAGTCCAGCTTTTTTTCTCAGTATGTCCCAAGTTACTGATAACTTCTTGTAACTTTTTCAGTATACTGCATGACAAGCCTCTAATCTTTTTCTTAAAAACTAACAGTTTCATCATGTTAGGGCCTATAAATAGAAAAACACTTCCTATTTACTAAAGGATAGAATAGAAGCCATCAGAACATAATTCTCAAGAAGCTGACTAATATTAAACATAGCAGTATATTCCACCTTCAAACAGCCATTTTTAGTGTCAAATTACTTAATTCGGAGAGGTGGGCACCGGTGGGAGGCTGAGATGAATTAACACAGGTTTCAGAATGGAAATAGTAGACAATTTTCGTTGGTATCTTCATGCATTAGTTCAGAAGTTCCTTAGATGAAAAAACAGGAAAATCCTCATTTATAATGGGAATATAGAAGTGTAGAAGCTACAAGAAGTGCCTATTATTAACCAAGTAAATAATTATCATTTGTTCAATATTCTATATTAAAAATTACTTTCACATACATTATTGCAGTTCACAATAACCCTGTGAGGTGGTTATTATTTAATATTTTTATTATGTGCATTTTGAACCCAGTAAGTAACTTTTATTGAGTATTTACCATATGCCAGATTTTGGCAATATATTTAACATTAAGTATCTCATTTAATCCATCAAAGATCCCAGAGAGGAAGCAGCTATTTTTCAGATGAGAAAACTTGAGACTTATAGAAACTGTGCTTAAGGATACACGTGTAGCAAGTGAGAGAGCCAGGATTCAAATTCCAAGCTCTTAATCATACAGTTTTGGACTTAAATGACTTGACTAAGGTCTTCCAGCCAGAAAATTTGGAGCTGGAAGCTGAGTCCAGGATTTATGAAAATTTATTGTTCACTTTTTAAAACAGCTTTATTCATATACCATACAATTCACCCATTTAAAATATACAATTCAATGGCTTTTGGTATATTAAGAGTTACATATCTGTCTAAGTTGTCTGCAGCTGCCATAATAAAATACCACAGAATGGGTGGCTTAAATAACAGAAATGTATTTTCTCACAGTTGTGGAGGCTAAAATTTCAAGATCAAGGTGCTGTCATGGTCATTTTCTGGTGAGAGTTCTTTCTGGCTTGTAGATGGCTGCCTTTCTTTCTTTTTTTTTTTTTTTTTGAGTTGGAGTCTCACTCACTCTGTCGCCCAGACTGGAGTGCAGTGGCCCCTCCCGGCCACCGCAGCCTCAACCTGCTGGGCTCCGGCGATCCTTCTGCCTCAGCCTTCCAAGTAGCTGGAACTACAGGCGTGCGCTACCACGCCCAGCTAATTTTTGATTTATTGTAGAGATGAGGTCTCGCCAAGTTGCCCAGGTGGGTCTCGAGCCCGCAGGCTCAGGCAATCTACTCACCTCAGCTTTCCAAAGGCGTGGGATTACAGGCTGAGCCACTGAGCTCGGCTAGATGGCTGCCTTTCTTATTGCAATCTCACATGGCATGGAGAAAAAACTTTCAAATCTCTTCTTATCTGTGGGGGGACCTCCCAAAAAATGGAATTATCTTTTGGAGGGTGGGTCTCTTGTAGTATAGGCTTCCCTTGCTAGGTAAGTGTTCTAGTAACCCATTGGCATCAGTGTACCACCTAGCATTGTTGTGAGAGGCTGCATTTGGCTTCAGTGAATTTTTCTGTGGCAAACAGGTGACTGGCTTGTCGACCATGGGACAATGCACCTGCCCACTGAGTGTTCAGCTGTTTTTGACCCCAAACGGCATGATCCCTGTGCCCCACCTTCCCTATTCACCTGATCCCGCCCCAAGTGACTTTTTTTTTTTTTTTGCTTCCTCAGATGAAAAAAGTTCTCAAAGGGAAACATTTTACCGGTATGGAAGCCATGAAACAAAAAGTGGCAGAAGAGACATAAAAAAGACATAAAATTGACAAGTTCAAAAACTGTTGTGAACAGTGGAAAAAGCATCTCAATAGTTGTAGTGCATCAAATGGAGAGTACTTGGAAGGTGACTGAAGTTTAAACCTGTAAGAATAAATATGCACTTTTTAATAAATAAATTTCAGGATTGAGCCTTGTGGCTCAGACCTGTAATCCCATCATTTTGGGAGGTACAGGTGAGAGGATTGCCTGAGTCCAAGGGTCTGAGACCAGCCTGGGCCACTAGGCGAGATGCCATCTCTACAATAAAATACTTTAAGCAAGTGTGGTGGTGCATGCCTGTGGTTCCAGCTAACTTGGAGGGCTGAGGTGGAAGTCGAGGCTGCAGCAGCTGTGAGCATGCCACTGCACTCCAGCCTGGGCAGCAGAGTGAGACACTTACTCAAATTAATTAATTAATTAATTAATTTTATTTTTTGCCCCTCCCATAAGAGCACCTAATCTCATCATGAGGGCTCCAACCTCATGACCTCATCTAAACCTAACTACCTCCCAAAGGAATTCTACAAATGTGCAACTTTCAAATATTTGTTCATTTTTACCTATCTTTGTAGAACATTACCCTAGACATGTGCAGTCTAGTAGTCAGCAAAGTCTCAAGAGGACTCTTAAGTAGGCTCCTGTAGCTCTTTTTTTCTCAGTTCTTGTCACATAACTTCCATCTACCTCAGCCTCTCAGGACAATGATCTGTGTTTCCTAAACTCAGTGAGACTGCTGAGCTCTGTTTGGGTTTCTGCTCCTTCTGTGGTCTGGGAGTTTCCTCAGAAACCAGGGCATTCGTGGGACTCACCTTATTTACTTTGCTTTTCTCAGGAATCACTGTCCTGAGCTGCCTGTTGTCCAACATCTAAAAATAGTTATTTCATGTATTTTTAAATGTTTTTTAGTTGTTTGATTTAGGAAGGCAAGCCCAATCTTTGTTACTTCTTCATGGCCAGAAGCAGTTTGTGACTTCATTTAAATATCTGGTCTAGCTGCACTAAGTGCATTTTTCTGTTTTTAATATTGATTATTTATTCCTTCACTTTTTTCTTTAATCAGCTTTACTAAAGGCTATTCATTTTATTACTTTTTCAAAGAACCAATTTTATCCTAGTTTATCTTTTTAAATGCATCATTATTTAACTAGATTTATTTGTGTGTAAACAAATTTCTTTTTTTCTCATACCTTTTAATGGGGATCATTTTCCTCTAGATAAATATATTTACATATATATTTATATCTAAGCATTATAGAAATGTCTTTAGAGGTAAACTCAATGTTTGTTCATCTGAAAATATCTTTCTTTTGCCTTCATTTTTTGGAAGATATTTTTGGCCAGGTATGGTGTTTCACACCTGAAATTCCGGAACTTAAGGAGACTGAGGTGAGAGGATTACCTGAGCCCAGGGGTTTTAGACCAGCCTGGGAAACTTGGCGAGACCTCATCTCTACAATAAATAAATTTAAACAAATTAGCCAGGCATGGTGGCATGCATCTGTAGTTCCAGCTATAGATCCAACTGAGGCAGAAAGATTGCCTGAGCCAAGCAAGTCAAGGCTGCAGTAGCCATGAGTGACCACTGCACTCTGGCCTGGGTGAGAGACTGAGACTCCAACTCAAACATGAATAAATACAAATAAAAAATAAATGAAAGATATTTTTGAGGTTTACACAATTTTAAATGCATAGTTATAGGCTAATCAGAATTCCATTGTCTTCTGGGTTTCATCATTCCCTTTAAGAAATCCATTGTCAATCTGTTATTTGTTTCTAGGCTAATGCTTTCTCTTTGACAGCTTTGTATATCATTGTTTTTACTGTTGTTCATTTTCAGTACAATGTGTATAGGTCTAGATTTCTTTTTATTCATTCTACTTGATATATATTGTATTTCCTTTATCTATTGATATATGTCTTTCTGTAATATTCTCAGTTTTCTTTTTACCCCCAATGTATTATTTTCTCTATCTTAAAATTGTCTCTTAGGACTTTTATTATTTACAAATTACACCTTCTCATTCTATTCTTTATATACCTTAACCTCTTTTTTGTGTTATTCATCTCCTCATCTTTCAGATGTAATCCTTGTGGTTTTTAAATATGTACCTTCCAATTAACCAATTTTTTCTTTTTTTTTTTTTTCTTTTTTTTGAGTTGGAGTCTCACTCTGTCGCCCAGACTGGAGTGCAGTGGCCGCTCCCAGCCACCGTAGCCTTGACCTGCTGGGCTCTGGCGATCCTTCCGCCTCAGCCTTCTGAGTAGCCAGAATTACAGGCATGCACTACCACCCAGCTGATTTTTTGATTTACTGTAGAGATGAGGTCTCACTGCCCAGGCGGGTCTCGAACCCGCGGGTTCAAGCAATCCACTCACCTCAACCTCCCAAAGGCGCGGGATTACAGGCTGAGCCACCAAGCCCGGCTAACCAATTTTTTCTTTGGTTCTATTTGTCTGTTTTATCCATCTATTGAGTTTTAAAATCTTAACAGTTGATGTTTTTTATTTCTGTTTGGTTCCTTTTGAAATTTACTTATTCATTTTTGATAGCCTCTTGTTAGCTCAGTTTTGTGATTTGTAACTTTTATTACTTTATATATTTCATCTTTTATATTTGTCAACTGGAAATTATAATATCTAAACTACGTAGTACCTATACCTGCTATTTTTTGTTTCTGCTGACTCTTACTTAGTGTGGCTTATTTGATGATCATTTATTATTACCTCATTTTTAGTTAACTTAATCTGTGGAGTGCTGAGGGTCTACATTGGGGGATGCTTTTATTAAAAAATGGTTTGGTTTTCTTCTCTTGGGAGCCAGGGATGCTACTAACCTGGCATCACTTTAGCCCCCTTTGGTGGCCTGGCTTAATTAAGAGTCTCAGGTTTAGCTTCTCCATCCTGTATATTATCTGAGCTCTTATCTAAATTGTTTGCCATGATTTCCTCATTGCCTATTACATGGTAGGTATCATAAAGGTATTTGATAAAAAAAAAATATCGAGTAGCTCAGTCTGCTTTTTTAAAACAAACAAACAAACTTGAAGCTATTGTAGAAAGCAGAATTATGAGAAGTTCAGGCGAGAGGTAATGATGAGTCAGCAGCTGGAAAGCTGTGGGAGTAAGACTCAGTATTAAATCATTTAAAAAATCAATAAATAATAGAAAATGCTAATAATGTACTAACTTCCATTAGAAAATGCTAGTAATGTACCCTCACTTTCCTTCCACTAAAAGTTGAAAGAGTATTTTTGGCAATAGTCAAATGGTAACTTATTTTTTTCAAACAGACAGGAATGCATTTCTTCTCTTTGGTCTACATAAATTTTTCTTTATAGTTGCAACCAATATACTATACTTTATTTCCTAACTTTAAAAAGTGGCACTTAATATTTCTTCTAAAATTCCTTGATCTTTATGATTGTTTTTATAATGTTTTCTTTTCTTTTCTTTCTTTCTTTTTTTGGGGGGGGGGAGTTAGGGTCTTGCTCTGTTGCCCAGGCTGGAGTACAGTGGCACATTACAGTGGCACAGTGATTACTAATTGCAGCTTTGACCTTCTAGGCTCAAGCAATCTTCCCACCTCAGCCTTCCAAGTAACAGGAACCACAGGTATGCACCACCATGCTTAGCTAGTTTTTACAATTTTTTGGTAGAGATAGAGTCTTGCTTTGTTGTTCAGGCTGGTCTCAAACTCCTGGGCTCAAGCAATTCTCCTGTGTCAGCCTCCCAAATTGCTGGAATTTCAGGTGTGAGCCACTGTGTCCAGCTGCTTTTTATAATGATTTCTAAAGCATTCTTTGTTATTTCAGAGGAAACATTTGCTAGGAGATTCAAGTCACTAATAGAAACTTGGTTGCTATATGGTTAGAAGAATTACCTTAAAATTTCTAAGATTATAGAAAGAGATTTTGGGATAATGTGATTGATACTAAAAGTGTATTTCAAAGTATCATAATTTCAAAATATAAGCAAATCATATATATATATATATATATATTATGGACTGATACTTAACCTGAGGAAATCTAAAGCTAAATTCATATGGAAACCTTCTGTTTAGCCAAAGATGATCTTTGAGAACAAGCTTACCATTTTCCAACCTGTTAGTCAATCAGGTATAGAGTATTTGCTGTGTGCCTAACAGTATTGTATACGGTGCCTTATTTCAGACTTATATCGAGTATATTTTATAATAACCACTCTAATCTATTATAAGCATCATAAGGACAAGAGCAAAATATATTTATTATTGGGTTTTTGTCTGTATCTGTAGTTCTAGCATGAGGGCAAAAGGATCAGAACTATTGTGGCACTTAGAGAAAAGGACTTAATATTAATTAAAAGTATAAAAGTAGAAAGGCACACTATTCTGGGACCTCTCTATATTACTAGTATAGCATCTGATATAAGACCCTGATTTCAAAATTTGGGGAACACAAAAGACTTAAAACAAAACCACTAAACAGCAACACAAAGCAGTGCTGTTGCTTTTTTTTTTTTTGAGTTGGAGTCTCACTCTGTGGCCCAGGCTGGAGTGCGGTGGAACACTCATGGCCACCCCAGCGTCTACCTGCTGGACTCTGGCAATCCTTCCGTCTCAGCCTTCCAAGTAGCTGGAACTACAGGTGTGTGCTACCACACCTGGCTAATTTTTGATTTACTGTAGAGAGGAGGTCTCACCAAGTTCCCTGGGCTGGCCTTGAACCCTCGAGCTCAGGTAATCTGTCTTTGGCCTCCCAAAGTGCTGAGATTACAGGCTGAGCCACCGAGCCTGGCCGGGATGTCATATAAATTAATTTGGGTAGGAAGGAGAGCATTTGAGAAGAACAAGGATGAGCAAAGGGAGACAGGAAACCTATGCGACTGTTGAGAAACAGAGGAAAGTAGTCTGTCTACAGTAGCGTGTTTGCTTAGAGGAATAGCTAGAGATGATGCTGGGGAGGTAGGATAGTATAGATTATAAAAGACCTTACGATTCCAGTAGACTCTAAGCTCTGTGTTGGCATAGATCATATCTAACTTGTTCACCATTGTAACCCTAGTACTTGCCCTAGACACTGGTGCATAGTATGTGCTAATAAAATTTTGTTGGATAACGTAATTGTTTGGATGAAGACACTTTGAAATGTTGAGTCTCTGTCTGAAGATCACTGAGGACCCACTAGAGGTTTTGAAGTATGAAGGTATCACGTTATAAATAGGAAAACTATTCCTAAGACAATGGGCAGAATAAGCTGGAGAGGGTGGAGGCTGGATGCAGGCAGAGCAGCAAGGCTATTCCTGTGATGATCCTTGGGGTGAGAAGGGTTAAGTGTGGACTCAGGACAGTGGGAAAGAAGAGTTTTCTTGAGACTGAAGCACCTGGATTGTGATTTATTGACAAGTCTTCTGCCTACAAGACAGTAAAAGGGATGTTGTCAATATGGATAAATAACAAATTGATTTGGGGTTTTTTTTTTGGTTTTTTGAGTCAGAGTCTCACTCTGTCACCCAGACTGGAGTGCAGTGGCCGCTCCCGGCCACCGCAGCCTCGACCTGCTGGGCTCCGGCGATCCCTCCGCCTCAGCCTTCCGAGTAGCCGGAATTACAGGCATGCGCTACCACGCCCGGCTGATTTTTTGATTTATTGTAGAGATGAGGTCTCGCTGCCCAGGCGGGTCTCGAACCCGCGGGCTCAGGCAATCCACTCATCTCAGCTTCCCAAAGCGCGGGATTACAGGCTGAGCCACCGAGCCCGGCACAAATTGATTTTTGTAGCTGGCATTTGAATTTGAGAATTTCTAATCCCATTACTTATCTTTTTTCTAGTATTTCCTTTTCCACATGATCATTTGGTTGGGTTTTCTTCAGTGAGGTTCAATGACGCACCATTTTTTCTGGAAAAATTATGTTCACTTAATTTTTGAATATTTCTGAATTGTCAGACCTATTATACAATTCCCATCACTTCAGGACAGATTTGGGAAGTGCCAGCATCAGAAATAACTAGAACATCTGTTGTGAGAGTGTTCAGAGGAATAGAGAACAGAGAAGGGAACTTCTGGATCGCGTGGCTTTTGTTGCGTTGTTATTTATTTATTTTTATTATTTGTGAGCAAGCAGGATTTATTGAGAAGACAGAAAAGCTCCCAGAGTGGGAGGGGACCCGAGAGGGTGGCCCTGTTTTGTTGTTTATTAGCTTCAAGCTCTAATTGATAAACCTCTAGGGCAGTAAGAGATTTTTCTTGTACTTCCTCATTTCTGCCCTAACATATAAAGAAAGTCGATTTGTTTAGAGTGCTCTCCTTTCCAGCCCAGCCCAGCCCTGACTCTTCGGAGTGGATGCAATAAATCGAGTGTGTCTACAGATGTTCGTTGTGCGTCTGTTGTCTCAAGATCCGGTGCTGGGTTAGAAGTCTCTAACCGCCAGTGCTTACCTCAAGGGTCGCCTGAAGAAAATTCCCACCCCATGCCACCCCGCCCGCAGGCTTTCCTAGGACCCCGCCGGATTTGAAAGGGCTCGTGGGTCTACGCCCCGCGTGTGGACAGCCGGAGCAGCCTTTCCACTGAGGGCCAAGCCTCTTCGGAGCGACCGTGGTCTTCCTTTTCTTGTCAAGGGCATCCCTCAGGGGAAGCGACAGAGCAGCCCTGTCTCGCTTGCTTTCTCTGGAAGGAGAAGAGGAAGGGCAGAAAGCTGAAAAGCCATTCCTAGCAGCGACCTTGTTTTCGTTGTTGCTAAGAAGCGGGAGCGGGGACGACGCAGACCCGGGTCGCACGCCCCCCTCGCTCGGGGACACTTCCCCGCCCGGCGCCGCCGCAGGGCGGTCTACGGACTGTGCGGGCCTGGCCGGGCGCGGGGGGGCGCTTACCTGAAAACCTTTAGATTAGTGAGATGAATTTCAACTTACTCCTGTCAAATTTGCTCCCAAATATCCTTTAAAGATAATCGTGCTTTTCTCAACAAATTTATAGTATTATCAAGCAACTAAAAATTTCTGTCATCCAATGTAATTTTTATACAATATTATGGGATACAAAGAGTACTGAGTGTCTAAGAATTATACTTAAAAATAATTGTATGGAGTAGTTTCTAAAAGTAGCCTCTACAAGATTTTTAAATTACATATGCCAAGCATACACATGGTGAATAAAATGCTTTTTAAAATAAATATGGTTTTGCACACTTTTCCTTTTAAAAAAGGCTCCAATAATGAAGATGACATTAATTAAATCTCTACACCAAAAAGAAAAGAAAAAGAAAAAAAGGTAAGGACGGGAGATTATGCTCAGATTTACAGGCTTAAGAAAAAGAAAAGGTAAGTAGTAAATAACCACTTACTACCACAGTAGTAACATATTTATTCTCATTATTTTGTCTCATCCAGGTTAGAGGCATAGCAGAGCTAATTATAATAACAGGGATTAGTCCCATATGAAGAAGAGTCACTCTGGGTACACTATGGAATTACAGTCTGCCAATTTCTATGAGGCAGACTGGATCCC
>NW_007250930.1:27916-76981 GCF_000164805.1 Carlito syrichta | reverse complement strand
GGGGCACGTCTGGACTGGGAAGGCGTGGGGGATGGGCTCGCCGCTGCCCGTCCTGCCGGGAGCGGTTGAAGGGCTGGCGGGGCGGGAGGAAGAGGTCTTTTTCTCCTCCTTTCTAGTTACCATTTTGCAGCTCAGTTATGGAAGGCTTCCAGGGCTTGCTGCAGCACGATTTAAAGCTGCAGTGCTACACCCCATTCTTAAAAAGTGGATTTCCTACCTGTACTCCCTTTTCCATTAATCTCCCCTTCCACTCCCCACCCGTTTTCTTTCTGGATGGAGTGAAACAATTACTGCAGGTGAAATGGGTGGAAGGAAAAAAATCAGAATTGCTTTTCAGGCAAGAATGAGGGGAATGTATTTCTTGCCATCTGGAGCCAGCGATGATGCTGGGGAGAGTGGGTTAGTCATAGCCCGGTGGCTGCTACAGTGAGTGAAATATTGAAGTGATCAAGTCATTGTGCAGCTTGTGAGCAATTAAAATGAAGTGAATTTGTTGCTTTGCCATAAGCATTTAAGGAAAATATTGATTATTTTTAGAAAGTGTATTTGCAAAGCAATAAGTACCACCCCTTTTAATACCTTGAAGGCAACTTGTAAAAGGAGTTGCAGAGTTATTTTTTAAATTCTGAAGTTTTAACTCTGCGTTTTGGAAGGAGCTTAGGAATTTAATAACTTGTGTTGGATAATTAAGTGTTGCTTTTCAGGGTTCATCCTGGGGCATGTAATGAATAGAGTAGCCTCTCTCAAGAATGTTTTAATTCCTTTTTAAGGAATCTGATCTTTGTTGATGGTTATTCTGGCAATATAGTTGGTTGTTTTGTACCTTGAAATGGGGTGGAAAGACAGGATTTACTTTGTAGATCCCAGTTTGCAGAGGTAACATGGGGCCTGACATACTACCTGCCTAATCATGCCTAATAATTTGTGTGTGTTAGAGAAAGAAGAAAGAGGATGGAACAGATATAATTATAAGGGACTTGATCTATGTATGTATGGAACCTGAGGGATGTCAACTGTCCTATCTCTGAACTGTGTTCTGAGACCAAGGCTTTCAGTTCTGACTTCTGTCCTAAATACCACAGGGAAAACATGTGGAGAATCTCTCTCATAAGTTGTAAAACTCTCTGGGGTCAGAGTCCACTTCTGATTCAGCTTTACACCACTCAAACCCCTTGGTACAGAACCTTGTACACCATAAATGCCAAGTAACTGTTGTGAACCATGGTCTGCCCTAGAAAGCATCAAGTTCATTAGGTGATCCTACCAATTTTACTTAGTTTCAGGACCCTCCTATTAAGGGTATCTGTGGTTTATCTGAGAATGTGAAATGAAGATGGCCCCAGTGATTCAGAGGAGCTGTATGCCTTGAATCAGGGCTGGGCTGTCAAATATCTCTTCTACCTGGTGTCGAGCAGGATGACTTGGAGACAGATATAGACATTTCACTCAGTTATTTTCCCTTCAGACTTTATGTTGACAATCTTGCATTTAACAGTTGAAAGTCTGAATAATCTTATAGAGAGGGTAGGGGGAACCTATAATAGTAAATATCAGTCACTTTATGTTTATTACATGTCTGACACTTTACATGTGTTATATTACTTAATCTTCACAATAACGAAATCAAGTGGATACTGTTATTTGCTCTCCATTTTACAGATGGAGGAACTGAAGTTTTGAGAGATTATATTATTTGTCCAAGTTTAAACTGTTGGGAAGTGGCAGATCCTGATTTCTACCCAGGTCTGTCAGACTCTGATCACATCCACTTTGTTTTATTACTTCTGTTATTCTTTGAATATTACAACAGATATTTATATTTTATATATATTAATCATTGACTTGCTAAGAGGAGAGAGAAAATGCTCTCTATGTAGGATTTTAGGAAATGGTGTTGATAAGTAACTTGGAATTCCCAATACATTTAGAAACATCTTTATGGGCATTTGGTAACAACAAAGAAAGGGAAACAGGGCTACTGATGCTTGATATTGTTCGTTTGACATTCCTAGTCTGTTTCCTTCTATTTCCTTTTTGAGAATCAGAACTTCATAGATGTTTCCAATAACTGAGGATTTTTCTTATGTTTTTATGAAGTACTTTTATTTATATGCATTTAGAACTTTTTAAAACAGTTTGAAATAGTTAGTGGGACTGGGTGCAGTCACTCATGCCTTATAATCCCAGGACTTTGGGAAGGTGAGACAGAAGAATTGCTTGAGTCCAGGAGTTCGAGACCAACTTAGGCAACATAGTGAGACCTAATCTCTAAAAAAATAAATATAAGTAAATAAATAAGTAAATGATTAGTGGAGTGCTTAGTAGCTACTGAATTGAGCTTGTCTGGAAAAATGCCTATCTTGTTGTGGTGGCTCAGCCTGTAATCCCGTGCCTTTGGGAGACTAAGGTGAGTGGACTGCCTGAGCCTGCGGGTTCGAGACCTGCCTGGGCAGCGAGACCTCATCTCTACAATAAATCAAAAAATCAGCGGGGCGTGGTAGTGCATGCCTGTAATTCCGGCTACTCGGAAGGCTGAGGCGGAAGGATCGCCGGAGCCCAGCAGGCGAGGCTGCGGTGGCCAGGAGCAGCCACTGCGCTCCAGTCTGGGTGACAGAGTGAGACTCCAACTCAAAAAATAAAAAATAAAATAAAATAAAAGATGTCAAAACTGTGTCATACTTCACTGTGGTGTTCCAATTCAGCATGTGCTCTCATCTGGACTCCTACAGATAGAAATAAACCTTTAGGACCAGAGACTTTGTGTGTCTACTTAAGAACCTAACTTATCAATAGAAAGGTCTTTAGATCTTTGGAAAGATAAATCCCATTGATTTTTAAAATGATATCTGCTTATTTCTAATATCTGTGTCTGTAGGTTATGGTAGGGATAGAAATTTTCTTTAAAAAATTGAAAACAGCCCCCTTGGAGAGGATACAGGATGGAAATAGGGATTGCACACCCCTGGTTCCATTTGCTTGACCTCCCCACCCTTGTGTCTTAAGTGTGGACTCTGCTGCTTGATGAGATTCCTCTGTTCAAGTCTTTGGTGGGATCATATGTCTGGGGGCCTTGTAGGCGCTGGGTACACTGGGGCACTGCCTGTGGCCTCGGCAGGACATTTCCCAGCAAGGGCCAGAGGAGTTACTGTGCCTTCAGTTTGAATTGAATGTCAGAGCCAGCCAGTGGTGCTTCTGCCTCTTGGGGATAACCCTGCTCAGTGGGTCAGGTCCTGGATAACTTGCTTATTTTTTATTGAATGTTCCTCTTTTTTTTTTTTGAAAACAATGAAATAATTTTAATCACATAAGAAAAACAACTTTATTTAAACAATTTTAAGATACAAATCTTATTATTTTATTTATCTGCTCTTTAAGATATAAACAGAGTGTAAACATTCAGTTCACTATTCAAATTAGCAAAAAGTATTCTTTAATTTCATGATAGGGCAAACTAAGACATTCCCATGTTGAGGTCTTTTAGAATATTCTCATCAAAGACTTGTAACTTGATATTGTATTTTTACCACTAGGGACAAAAATGGATCCATTGTATCTTGATTTTTGAATTGTCAGCTATAAGAAATTATAACACCTGGGAAAAATTGCCTTTTTTTTTTTTTTTTTGAGTTGCAGTCTCACTCTATCGCCCGGACTGGAGTGCAGTGGCCGCTCCCGGCCACTGCAGCCTCGCCTGCTGGGCTCCGGCGATCCCTCCGCCTCAGCCTTCCTAGTAGCCGGAATTACAGGCATGCGCTACCACGCCCGGCTGATTTTTTGATTTATTGTAGAGATGAGATCTTGCTGCCCAGGCTGGTCTTGAACCCGCAGGCTCAGGCAATCCACTCACTTTAGCCTCCCAAAGGCACGGGATTACAGGCTGAGCCACCGAGCCCGGCTGAAAATTGCCTTTTAAAATTGTAGATTCCCAGGCCTCATTTCAGATTTAATGAATCATAAACTTTAAAGGTAGAGCCCCCAAATCCAAACATGTGAATAGCTTTTCATGTGATTCCAAGGATCATTAGATTAGAGTAAGGTCCCATTGTTGCAGGATTGTAAAATCATTTGGAGTATTTATCAAACATACTGATAATGTGTACTCTGCTTGAGAGCTACTAAATTATAATATTCAAGATAAGCCTGGGAATCTGAATGTCCAGTGAACTCCAGTTGATTATTATATACAGGCAAACTTGGGAACCATTGATTTAGAGCTTGTGTCTTCTAATGTAGGATCTGAATCATCCAGCAAGTTTTCCAAAAAGCTACTCCTAAGTTATAAAAATAATATATCAAAATCCAAAGCTATATTACCATATAAATGGAATATATTAAATATTAAATATAGTATATAATACCACTATATTAAATATATAAATATTAAATATATTATAAATAATATATAAATACAAATATATATAAAATAAATATATTTAAATATTACATTATATGGTAGTACAGCATATTTAAAATTCAAACAGACCAGAAACATATAAAGTTAAAAGTGAAAATTTCCTAATTTTACTCCCTTCCCACCAAATCCTCAGAATTAAGTGTGGTAAGCATTGCATCCCATATATCCTTACAGACAGTTTCTATCTTGTTAGCTTTTGGTTTGATTCAATAAATAATAACCTATTCCGTTCAAGACAGGTGTCAGATAACAAGCACTGCACAAAACAAGCAATCACTCCATGTGCCTATTAGCTTTTCTTGAGTTATGGGGGGAAAGGCCCAGGTGTGTGTGGATAGATTCCACTGCACTGGCAAAGAAATAACACAAAATCTGTATGTGCTAGAAATGGTAGATTAACCTTACTGACTTTGTTTTCAGAACTTCCATAAAATTGGAGGCAACCTGAATGTTCATCCACGGCAGAGGGTGGGAGGGGGGAATGAGTAACCAAATTATGGTGCATACAGACTGCAAACTATTATGAAACTATTAGAAATAATGATCACATCCTTCCATATGTGTTGGTTTGGAGGGATGACTATGACACACTGCTAAGTGAAAAGAGTGAGTTTTAGAATAAAAACTCATATACGTCTTTGATCCCAGTTTTGTAAATTGAGAAAAATCTCTATATACACATGTGTGTGTGCCATGAGTGTAGACAAAATCATAGAACAGCACACACCAAGCACTTAACCCTGGCAACTCAAACGCAAGGGTGGGAGGGAGATAGTTGGCTTTTGTTTGAATACATCTTTGTGTAGGTATAGCTTTAATAGATTGAGAGAAAAATCCAAAAAAAGGAAAAATGTCCACTTTATCTCCCCTCATTTATTTCATTTATTAGAGTCAGGGACTTGGATTTTCGTTCATTTATTCAACAAACATTTGTTGAACACCTGTTTCATGCCAGCAGTTGGTTAATGGGAGTCAGTATTTACCCTCAAGGAGCTCACAGTTTTATGGGGAAGGCAAATACACACATAATTAGAAAATAATATGCTAAGTGCAGGGGGAGAGATAGTATGGGATAGAGAGGGTGTTAATGGTAATATTAAAGAGTGGTGCCAAATACATCCATGGGCACGACAGCCACGAGATCAGGTGAGGCTTCTTAAAGAAGGCAGAGTTGTTTTCTTGGAGAATGAGTTGGATTTGCCTAGATTAAAAAAAAAGATGAGATAGGAGGAAAGGCTTTCCAGGGAGGAGGACATGAAAAAGAAACAGCACGATGAGTGTGGAACATAAGAAGCATGTTGCTATAGATGACACGTTTGTCAGGGAAAGAAGAAGCAGTTCTCAGTGGAGTCAGAAGGTGGAGAGGGCACTTTGTGGAGAGGCCCTTTCCCCCACAGGCAACTAGGGATTTTTTTATTGACAAGAGTCTGTGGTTCCAGAATACAGTGGAAGGTTGTCAGTGGCCAGAGATGTACAGCATGAGGGAAGAAATTCAGGGCAGAAAGGGATTACGGGAGAGAGGAAAGGAGCAGGGATGGGGCCTCTGTTCTTTCCATGACTGAAACATCACGAATGAGAAAGATGGTTATGCGTGGCCAGCCTCAAATGTCCTAACTTTGGCTTGTGGGGTTTTGATTGCAGACTAAGCTGGGTCCTGGCAATAGCAAGCTGAAGGAAGAGAGGTGGTGAGGGCTACCATCTGCTTTCTAGAATAGCAGCAAAGACCCTGCTGGAAAGTGACCGGTTCACAGGTTGGGGGCCCAGGTTAGGATGTGGAGCAAAGGGATTAGAGGAATCAGAGTCACACACAGTTTTTGCTGATTTCTTGAGCTTCATTGCTTATAGCAGGGCACAACAAACATTTATTTGCTAGTTTATAAAGGGGAGACTTCTGCTCCTTGTCGTCTTTCTTCTGCCTGTGACTGCACCTCTTGTCCCAAGCATCATTCTAGTTTGATCAGTTTCTTTCATGGTGATATTGTAAAGATCAATGTACTAAGAGTTCTTATTTGGTATGATGTGGGGAATGTTTTTCTGGCCTGTAATAGCCGCAGGTTCCTCTCTTTTGTTATAGAACTCTTAAGCAGTTTATCCAAGTGAAGAAAGGAGAAGATATTTTTGAAAACCAAATTCAGCCATTATTATTTTGGTGTTTAAAAAATATCAAACAACAAAACATTGCATTTCCTGGAAGTTCTCTTTTGAGTTTCAAATACATGGATTCTGATTCAATAAATAGTTTTTTTTAATTATGAGAGAAATCGTTTTGGACATCAGAATCTCACATGTGGGAGTATCATATGTTTCAGAAAAGATTTTCAGAAGGTTGCTTGTTCCCACATTGTATCTGTGAAGAGCACTGTAATTAAAAAAAAAAATTGAAACCTTGTGTAGAGAAGGTTGAGTTAATCAAAGTTCTCAGGTCATGGCTTACCATCATCAGTCCATCAAGCTCTTGCCTAATTTAGTGATTGATCTATTTTTGTCTCCATTACCTAATTTCATTCCCTTTCCCCCACAGGCAACTATTATTATGCATTTGACATATGTGTCCTTGAATTTATAGTAAAACCAATTCTTAGGTCAGTTCTTATACTTAAAGCTGTAAGCACTAAGTCGTGTGTGTGTGTGTGTGTGTGTGTGTGTGTGTGTGTGTGTGTGTGTGTGTCTGTCTGTGTATAATTTCAAGAGGTGATAAAATTCTGATTTGGCTAACTGATTTTAGGAACACATACATATTTATGCGGTGTCTTTCTGATCTTATTTGGAAGTTTACATCACTTGATGCAACAGTGTCCTTTATTCTATTAGGAACTAGGTATACAAAACCAGAAAAGATTAGTTCCTGTCCCAAAGGAACTCAAACTAAGGTTTGTATGTGAAAAGTTATATATACAGCTGACAATAATAGGATGTGATAAAGATTATCATAGAGAAATGATCATATTGGGGTGGGAAAGTCAATTAATTGTTACTAGAGATAACAAGAACAGCTTCATTTCACCAAGGAGATGGAATTTGAGTAGGACCTTAAAGTATGAGTAGGAACTCTGCAGGCAGAATACTGCAAGATGTGCTTTCCAGCATATGTTAAAAATATGAATATGAATAGGATATGTGGGGAGGGAGGAGTCCGTTTAGTATGAGGGGAGGGCAAGATTTGCTGTGGGAAGCTGTCTCAGTCTGTTTTGTGTTGCTGTAACAGAATAGCGAAGACTGAGTAATTTATTTTAAAAAAAATTATTTATCACAGTTTTGGAGGATGAGAGGCCTGGTATCAAGGTGCCAGTGTCTGGCGAGAGCCTTCTTGCTGCATTATCCAATGGCAGAAGGTAGAAGGGCAAAATAAATGAAAGCAAGAGAGGAAGAGGTTGAATGCATCCTCTTATTACAAGCCCACTCCTGTGATAACTAGCCTACTCCCTCAACAGCAGCATTAATCCATTATGGAGGGCCAAGCCCTCATAATCTAATTACTTCTTAAGGTCCCACCTCTCAACATTGTTGCATTAGGGATTAAGATTCCAACACACATGAACTTTGGGGGACACATTCAAACTATAGCAGAAGGGGGAAGAATAAGGAAGACTAGGGAAGAAAAGAGAAAACTAATGAGCCTTTACATCAAAATTTTTTCCTAAATAAAGAAGTACAGATATAAAGGAGATGAGAGGTCTGTTCTTGGTATATTCAGAATAACTTATACCTAGTTGTTCAACTACCTGCAGTATTAAATATGGTATTTTAGTGCCAAATTATGCTGCAGTGAGTTATGTATGTTTCATTCCAATCACAATTCCCATTTAGGTAGAAACTTGTCAAAAGCCTTCTCTAGTGTTCTCTCTCATATGACAGATTAAATTGTGTGAGCCTTACCTTTAGTTTTGTACCTGGCACTGGAGCATCCTGGTACTAAGAATACTGGCACACAGAACAGCCAGGCAACATGTCTGACCATGGCGAGGAGAGGGAGGAAGGCCACTCTCCCTGGAAGAAATGTACGTTCTTAACTGATTTTGTTTTTATGTGCACATTACTAGTTACCTCATAGAAGAAAAAAATCAGCATTAATTAATAGAGCCATTTAATATGAAAGATGAGATTTTGTAAACTTTATGGAACATTTTCTTTGAGATGTAAATTAGTCTTCATTGTCTTATATGGGAGAAATGTTTCCTTTTAAGAGCCCGTGTTTTCAGATTCTTCTCTAACTTAATCCACATTAGTTTTAATTGACATAAGTAGTACTAATCACTTGATACAATTTAACATTTTGTGGCTCCATTCATAAGATGCTGCTTACTAAGACCCAAACTATACTTCTCTTGTGGCTACCATCATCTGCATAACTACTGGTTACCAATGTACTTGAGTAAAGAAGGGAAAACATGGAAGTGGTCAGTGTTTCACCTTGGATAAAGCAGTAGCCTCTAGGAATATCATCCATCCATCTACCCATCCACCCACCCATCCACCCATCCATCCATCCATCCATCCATCCATCCATCCATCCATCCATCCATCCATCCATTCATCCATTGCATAGACATCGATTGAGCCTTCCTAGAGTTCATAATCAAACACACTTCATCTGAAATCCAACTCTCTGTACTTGTTAAATTTTGTAATGTGACAAGGAATTGACTGGCCTAGGTTGCCTTGCCTATATTACTATAGTGAGGTTGTTATCTCTTAAAACATGCAGCATTCACCATACATAGCAGCTGGTGCCAAAAAGAGCCTGTTTTGTTCACTTTCCTTAAAGGCTTCTTTTGAAGCATTCTGAAGCTTTGAGGTCTTCTTCTGTAGCCCCTTCATCCATCTTATCCACTCATCTTGGTGACAGTGTGGCCATGCTAGTAAGGCACCTGTGACTCTATCCCATTGAGAGAGCAAGGCCTCTGTTTCCTGAAGTCTCTGATGGGACACTCCCATTTTTAGCTCTTGTTTTTTCTCTCACCAGTGAAGGTGTGCTCCTTGCCGCCTTTGTGAATTCCTCCTGGTCTAGAGCTCAAGTGTCATCATTCTGTCACAGGCAATAGCCTGGAGCCGAAACCAACTCATGTACAAACTGAAGGGGAAAATGGTTTAAAGGTTTAAAAAAAAGAGACAGGAAGAGAAGGTAAGAGAGCAACAAAGGAAACTATATGGATTAATTTTTTTTTTAATCCACATAGTTTCCTTTGTTGCTCTCCTACTTATTCAGGGTTAGGTATACAAATGTTCATTATGCAGGTACCCTTATTTTTGAGGTGTTCCCTGCCCCTGGCAGATTCCCACTACTGCCATTCCCCCCTGCCCCCTGGCAGTTTCCTACTACTGACAATCCTTTTCTTATAGTATTACAATAATTGTTCAAGATCCACTTATGAGTGAGAACATATGATATACAGTTCTTTGTTTCTGTGATAGATCACTCAGAATTATAGCCTTTAAGTCCATCCAGGTTGCTGTGAAGTTTTGTCTTTCTTTATGATTGCATAATATTCCTTCATGTATATGTACCACATTTTTTTTAATCCAGTCCTCTTTCAATGGATGGCATGGTTGGTTCCATGTTTTTGCTGTTGTGAACAATGCTGCAATGAACATACGTGTGCAGGTATCTTTTTCACAGAGTGATTTGAGTTTCTCTGGATATATTCCTAGCAGGGGGATTGCAGGGTTATATGGGAGGTCAATTTTTAGATCTTTTATGAATCACCACACTGTTTTCCATAGAGCCTGTGTTAGTTTACACTCCCACCAACAGTGTAGAAGTGTTCCCTTTTCACCACATCCTCTTCAGTGTCTGTTGTTTTTTGAGTTATTGATGATGGCCATCCTGAGTAGAGTTAGGTGTTATCTTAGTGTGGTTTTAATTTGCATTTCTTTGATGACTAGTGAGTCTGAGCATTTTTTCATGTATCTGTTGGCTGCTCGTATGTCTTTTTTTTGCCCCTAAAAATTGAAAATAGAGATGTTGACTATGGGGATAGCTGGAGTATTTTCTAGGGTAAGTTGAATTACCACATTTTCACCTTATTGAGAGTGGAGTAGAGGTCAGTGGGGTTGCAATTTATGTTAGATATAAAGGATATTCCACAATTAAGAAAAAAATATGCTTTATTCTCTCCCCTCCTCTCAAGAACAGAACTGACAACCATTTATCTGAATATTTCTTGACAGCAAGGGAGATAATATAATGGACAGTACAGAACTCTTAATCTGCCGACTGTTCTCAGTGACATTCAATCAGCTAGTATTTCTTGAACTTCTCTCCTACAGCATCCAGATTAATTCCAAATCTCATCCATTTCTGGGCTGAGGATGCTAATATACTAATTAATGAATTAACTTAACAAATATTTAGTGAACACTCTGGGGTGAGGATAATTATGGTTTTTGGGTGGAGAAACGTTAAAGGGCATTAGAATGTGTGGTTAATTGAGGCTGGGACAAAGAGGTGAGTGGATTGCCTAAGTCTGCAGGTTCGAGACCCGCGTGGGCGGCGAGACCTCATCTCTACAATAAATAAAAAAATCAGCTGGGAGTGGTAACGCATGCCTGTAATTCCGGCTACTTGGAAGGCTGAGGCGGAAGGATCGATGGAGCCCAGCAGGCGAGGCTGCGGTGGCCGGGAGCGGTCACTGCACTCTGGTCTGGGTGACAGAGTGAGACTCCAACTCAAAAAAAAAAAGCCCGTATTTAAATATGTATTTTACATGTGTCATGTAAGTTGTCTTTAACATGAGGTGCTTCTGTTTAGGACAGATGTTAATCTTGATGGGATGCTGAGACAATAGGTACATACTGGGGCTATCCTACACAAATTGAGACTGTGGCCCTTCTAACTGATGGTGTTTCTAGCCAGTAAGCATTTTGGTATCAATGTATTCCTTGGTTTTTAAAAGGTAGAATTTTGGTCAACAACAGAATATCTATCCGCTGTAGTAATAGTTACATTGTAGATTATTTACATCAAAATTCAAACTTAATCCTGGGCTGGCTATTTGTTGCCCTTCAATACAGCATGTTTCTGGACTATTTTCCTAAATGGCAAGTTGGTATACTCAAATATAATTACTTTTATAGACTAACATGTTTAGCATAAAGTTAAACCCAAATGAATTTTTGGAATGTTTGTGTTCTATTTTTCGGGTAACTCACATGACATTTTTCTCCTATTGGGGTAAATTATCTAGAAATAACTGTTGTGGGAAGGAAATGCTTAGTGTTTTTGATCCTCCATACTCATTTTAAAAGAGTAGATCTATTTCTTCTGGTTATGCAACTTCAAAGCAGCTTGAAAACGTGCAGTTCAATTTACGTGTAGTTTTTTCTTGGACTTACAACCTACTTGAAGACTTTTTGCCAATGTAATGGAGATTTATCTTTTCCAGTATATTGTTTTATTTTATTGGAAAAATTGTCTAATTTGCATTTACCAGGCAACTTGGCAAGACCTCATCTCTACAATAAATCAAAAAATCAGCCCAGCGTGGTAGCGCATGCCTGTAGTTCCAGCTACTTGGAAGGCTGAGGTGGAAGGATCGCCGGAGCTCAGCAGGTTGAGGCTGTGGTGGCCGGGAACTCCAGTCTGGGCAACGGAGTGAGACTCCAACTCAAAAAAAAAAAAAAGGAAATTGTCTATTTAAAAAATAATTACTAGATGGACATGTCTGTACTTAGTAGATGAACCTATAAAATCCTTTGTATTATTGATCATTGAATTAAAACAAAAATGAATGCAAAAGTTATGGGTCAAGTACTTAAAAATTATTTGCTGATTGATTGGAGGTCATATGATTTTAGTCCTTTGTTAGATAATTTGTTCAAGACTTGCTTGTAGGAGGAAGAGCTCTACCTGCATAATTATTGTCATTTAAATATTTAATAAAATAAATTAGTCCTTTCTTCTGTACAGTGTGTTCTTTCTCTAGCTCTTTAGCAAATTATTACATATGAGAATAATATAAGATGTTATTTGTAACTGTGTTAGGTTTTAATTTTTTATTAGTTTTTTCTTAAAAAATCCTATAATGTTGTGTATTTTTATTTTATGTTGTGGTCAGGGTCTTTACTGATGCTTTTCTTCCTCAACTTATTGGAAATTCATTTAAAAAACATCCACAACAGGGAAGCCACCAGAGAACTAAATGGTAACAATGGAGGGAAATGAGGACAGTGAGGTAAACAGCTATTTCTGGCTTTTAGCTCCAAATAGCAATGAACAGAAGGAGAGGAGTCCCAGAGTCTGGGGGAGGAGGAGGGAGGGGAAAGAGCCATAATTTTTAAAAGTAAAAAACAAGTGTAGAAAAGAGGTTTGGGTTGGTAATCTTTAATGGATTCCAGAAAGATCTTTTTGTTTTGTTCTTGTTCTGTGTAAAAGAAGGGGATCTTAATTTTGAGTCCTTTAAGCATTTGGGTGAGTAATGAACATGAGCATCAGGGGTGGGCTAGTTTTCTTAACTGTTCCTTAGTGACTGCTTATTTTAGAAGGATCTATTCTATGGCTAGATGCCTTAAATAAATTGTAGAATCGTAGTGAAAAAGAATGTACTGATTTTTCCAGTTATGCAATAAGTATTAATTCGACATGTACTAAATGTTCTAGGTGGTGAGGTGTGACAACCACTTGCCACATAAACCCATTACAGGCAGTGGTAAATACTATGAAGAAGTTGAAGAAGAGTAGAGAGTGTTGGAGAGATGAGAGGGCAGGAAGGTGCTATTTTATATGGGGTAATAATGGAAGGAGGTTAGGGGATCATGCAGATATCTGGTAAAGAGTTTTCTGGGTTATGAGATGAACAATGCAAAGGGCCTGAGATCTATCCTGACATCACTTGATATAGTTTAACTCAGTCAACATGTGGTAAATAGACTCTAAGACAAGGGTGGAAGCAGGAAGACCAAGTGAGGAGGCTACTGTAATGGCCAAGACAAAAGAAGATGGTGGCTTGGACCAGAGAGTAGGAGAGAAGCTGGTGAGAAATCCCTGGATTCTGGAAATATTTCTAAGGAATTGCTTATAGAACTTGCTGATGGGTTGACAACATGGAGTAGAAGAAAGTGGTGACTCTTGGATACCTCCAACTCTTGCAGCACCTGGGGGAATAGCACGACATTTCCTGGGATGAGGAATTCTGTAGAAGGAGCAGTTTTGAGGGGGAAATCAAGCATTTTGGACCTTTGACATCCTGTCATGAAATTATTATATTTGTTATGCCTATATTACAGATAGAGAAAAGGAAGCATAGAGAAGTGAAGGAACTTACCTGAGGTTGTTATCTAGCTAATAAGTGGTTTATATAGGATTTAAATTCAGGTCTTGTTAATGCTAGAGTATGCTCTATCCACTGCTACAATACTGCCTTTTTATGTGAGGCAGAAATAAATGCCAGAAGAATGTATCTAGTTTTCATTTTTTAATTATTTATGACTTCTCATTATAGGATAATTTTCTGCATTTCTAAACATGGCTTGTGTTTCAGGAAAAAAATAATCATTATCACATTATTCTAAATTCTACCATTTATCAATATTATCATTGTTAGCATTGCAAAAATGCTATGGAAACATGAAATGTATTCTATGATTATGGCAAGTTATCACTGAGTGTTTATAGCCTGTCTTGGGAACACTAGTTTTTCTCCTCAGAGCTCTCGGACTAATGAAGGTGAGAGACTTGTCTGCAGAAGTTGCTCTACGTGCTACTGGTCAAATGGTATAATGGTGTTACATACAAGATGTGACAGGAGGACCAAGGAAGGACACTGGTTCATCTTGACTGGATATGAGACCAAGAAACACTTTACAAAGCAAATTAAATTTAAATGTAACCTAGAAGAATGAGTGGAATTTACCAAATTGAGAAGTAATGTAAAAGTATTCCAAACACAGGAAACGATGTGTTTTTAGAATTTAACAATTTAACAAATGGTAATTAAGCATACTAAACATTAAGAGTAAAACATTGAAGTTAAATGTAACATATAGTCATACTATGAGGAACATTGAAGAGCTACACTTAGGAATATAAACAATGTAAGTCATTGGAGAGACATACTATGCTCTTGGATTATTATAGTATAAAAATGTTCATTTCCTCTAAGTCTTTTCATAAGAGACATGAAATCACAATTTAAATGCCAACTAGATCTTTTTTAGGGACATGGAAAAATGATGCTATTACTCATTTTACAAAATGAAATATATGAAATTCGAAAAAAAAAAATATATATATGTATAATTAAGGGAGATTAGTTCTACCTGATACTAAAACATAATATGAAACTATAATAATTAAAATAGGTTAGTATTAGAAAAAACTAGAGTAATATCTAATTATAGTACAGTAAACAAGTATATATGGGATTTACTTATAGTAAACGTGGCATTTTAATATCTTTTTTAAATTTTGAGTTGGACTCTCACTCTGTCACCCAGGCTGTAGTGCAGTGGCATACTCACGGCAACTCCAGCCTCAACCTGCTGGACTCAGGCAATCCTTCTGCCTCAGCCTTCCAAGTAGCTGGAACTACAGGCACTCACCACCATGCCCGGTTAATTTTTTGATTTATTGTAGAGTTGAGGTCTTGCCAAATTGCCCAGGTTGGTCTCAAACCTCTGGGTTCAGGCAATCCTCTCGCCTCAGCCTCCCGAAGTGCTGGGATGACAGGTTGAGCCACCTGTCTGATGGTATTTTAATATCAATGTGAGAGGAAAAATACCCCGATAATTGATATTGGGGCAACTAGCCAATTGTTTAGGAAGAAAAAAACCCAGATCCTTTTCTTATTTCTTATACACACACACACACACACACACACACACACACACACACACACACAATTCCTAATGTATTAAATAATTTAGAGTAAAATAAATGAAAAAATAAAAGTCCTAGAAGAAAACATGGATGAATTTATATCCCGAGGGTATCTTGACCTTCTAAACAGTATACAAAGCCTGAAAGTCATGAAAGAAACTGTAAATACATTTATTTACACAAAAGTGAAAGACTCCTGTGTGGTCAAAAATACCACACTAAGCATTCTGGTATGTAATTCTCACAAGACCCCAGCAGAGCTGGCTTGAACCTAACCACCTGCACCAGGAAAGTTCAGTCAGCAAATACTAGGAACAAAGGCAGAGACAGGTGTGGGATACGACTGTTTCTTTGAAAGCCTGGCAAATACTTTGACAGTGTTAGTATTATAGCTTCCCTAAGGACCTCACTGAGGTCATTTTAATTTGTTTAAAAAACATCCACAACAGAGAAACCACCAGAGAACTGAATGGTAACAGCTCTTTGCACAAAACAGGCTAGACAAGTACTGAGGATGGTATTCCCTCACACATTCATTCTGCAAACATGTATGGGAGTGTTTTTAGTGCCACATGCAAGGGGTACAGGGAGATAAACTCCCTGCTCAAAGAGGCCACGTTGGACCTCAGCTTGATATCTAGAATATCCAAAATTGGAAGGTCATAGTCACTCCCATGTTTTCCTGCCTTCTAGGACATTCATACTCCTTAGGATAGTGTGGCCTGAGGCTTTGTCCCTTTTCTGGACAGTTATAGGAATGACACTCAGTTCTGTTTAGCATTAGGCTACTTTTGTGACATTGTCACTCCTGTACCATAGACAGTTATAGGAAAGACACTCAGTTCTGTTTAGCATTAGGCTACTTCTGTGACATTGTCACTCCTGTGCCGTAGAAAAAGGAGACTCGGTGGGTGGGCTCTGCTCCAGGAAACCAAGAACTGACTGCTGAAAAGGAGAACAGAGGAGCACTTGAGACTGGACTAGACCTGAATGTTTAATTAACTCATTTATCTCAACATTTTCTCCTTCCAAGGTAAAGCTGCCTATAGTGATAAACGCTAAAATAAGAATATTTAGGACTGGCGTTCAGAGCATTTGACATAAGTGAGCATTTTATTAGTGTTTCTTGGAGATTAGCCTTCCCTGGTTCTCTGAATGCCTTGATTAAGTCAGAGCCTTGCTTTGGAGGCATCCTTTCCCTCTGATTCTCTGCTAATAAACACTTAAAGCTTGTTCATATAACTTTCTTCCTCTGATAGCTACACTTCTTTCCTCACTACCAGATTTTTTCATTTTAGCTCCTGGAAACTGAGGAGGATTGACTGCTGAAAAGGAAGGCAGAAAACACTTGGGGCTGGACGAGACCTGGCAGTTTAGCCACCTTATTTATCTCAGCATTTTCTCCTTCGTTTAGCATCTAGCACACTGAACTGTAGAGAGATGTCTGTCTGGGTGGCCCTATCCCCTTCTAGACTGAATTCTGTGAAGCCAGGGACCAAGTGTTACATGTGTGTTCTGAGATGCTAACCCACCCCAGGACCTGAAATTGAGTAGACATTTAATGAACAGTTATTGAAAGAATTGGGAGAGGGAAGGTTGCCATCTAAGAAGTTCACAGTTTGATAGACTGACATATGCAAAGAGTAAGGTAGGTATGGAGAGAAGGTGCTGTCCTGGGAATTTCTCACTCTTTTTAGTTGAATTCTATTAGGTTAGACATGACTTAGAAGTTCATTTTCTCATATTTCTGTCCTCTTAAACCTGATCAGAGACACAGTTGTATTTTTCTTACTTGGACAAGGAGAACTTCACAAGCAGGTTCTAACCTGATCCATTGTGTTTGTGGGTGGGCTGGGTTCTGGAAGGAGCTAAACTAGTCATTTTTATATGGCTCTGATGGGACAGAAACACCTCATACCCCTGCGCTGTCTTGCTGCAAGGTAATATGTACACCGGGTACCGTGACTGTCTCCCCTCTCACCCTTGCCCACACCCACAATCCTCATTACCACCTATCACTAGGTTCTGGGTTGTGGCAAGGATACTGGGGTACACGTTGGGCATATTGTTGTGTTGCTTACTGCATTTGTAGCCATAAAGCGGCTCCCTGCAGAGTGTCCATCAACTATTTTTAAGAGTTTCCTAAGGTATTGTCTCATGTGTCTAGGAACAAGATCTTTAGGTTCTTATGTCCTGGCATCCCTCTTTGTGGAAACCATTTCTTTCCCGAGAACTGCTGTTTTGCTGGGGTCTCTGGTCACCTCTCCTTGCCCCACCCAGTCTGGCCATTAATCTCCCTGAATTGCTTTGAGCTAAGTGTGGCCAGAGACACTTCCCCTTGAGACTAAAATGTGACTCAGAAAACTAACTAAAAACTCCTTTTTAATCCTAAAAGCTATGATCTCACTTTCCAGGGAAACACTTTTGATATAAAAGAGTAATATACAAATACAGTTAAATTCAAACAGAACAATTTAAATAACATAAAAAAGCGAAAGCTCCTTGTCTCCCAAAACAAAAAAATTTAAATAACACAAATGAAAAGCTTAGCTCCTTCCAGAACTCAGTCCACCAAAGAATGGTTTGGGTGGGAATCTGCATGTCATCCTCTCTTTGTCCAAGTAAAAACTTATAATAACAACTATTATAAGTTTCTGGAGATTCCCTTCTAGAGAAAACTTTTGTATGTACTAGGACACTAAAATAGATCCATTTATCTACTTATAGAACTATTTCTCAACTTACCTACTTAAAAAAAAGCCTACTTTACCTTTTCCACATATATGTTGAGATCTTTTCATATTAGTATGTTTAAGTATAGACCATTTAAAAACTATTTTATTTTAAGGATGTGGAGTACAATTCAGAATTATGTATACAAGTGGACATTGTACAGGTAAAGCTTGAGCCTCCCTTTGGTCCCCACTTTGCTTGGTTTGAGATCAGATATCCTTGTTGATGTTGTGTCCCCACTCCCACCCTGGCAGTATCCCAATCCCTTTCTTATAGTATTATGGTAAATGTTCAGAGTCCACTTATGAGTGAGACCATATGGACTCTAAATCCATCCACATTGCTGCAAAATTCATGTGTTTGTCTTTCTTTATGGCTGGATATAATAGTCCATCGTGTGTATGTACCACATTTTTAAAATTCAGTCTAGTTTTGATGGGCAGCATGGTTGGTTCCATGTTTTTGCTATTGTGAATAGTACTGCAATAAATGTGTGTGTAATTGTCTTTTTTGTAGACTGATTTGAGTGCCTCTGGGTATATTACCATTAGTGGGATTGGTGAGTCATATGGAAGGTCAATTTCTAGTTCGTTTAGGAATTACCACACAGTTTTCCATAGAGGTAGAATTAGTTTGCATTCCCACCAAAAATATAGAAGTGTTCCCTTTTCTCTGCATCTTCACCAGCATCTGTCGTTGTTTGTTTTATTAATTATGGCCATTCTTACTGGGGTTAGGTGGTATCTCAATGTGGTTTTGATTTGCATTTCTCTGATAATTAGTGAGGCTGAGCACTTTTTCATTTCTGTTGATATAGCCCATTTTAAATTACAGCAGGGTGTACATACCTGACCTAATAGTTTCTTATTGATAGATACTTTGCTTATTTGTTTTTATAGACATTATGTTTCACTGAAGATCTTTGTGCATATATCTTCAAATTTTTAAAGGACAGCCATAGGTATTAATCTGTAACTTTAATGAGGCTTTACCGATGGTTCAGAGTTAACAGGAAGAGAGCAGTGTCCACAGACTTCCTCGGACACCTCTTTGTGGTTGACTTGCCCTCGGCTCTATTCCTGCTTTGCCCCCATGTAGGCTGTGCCTTGCTGGGAGCAACTAATTTCCCCAGATTATAAAATGTGATAGATGTTTCCTTTATTTATACCAAGGGATAGACCACTTCTAGTTCAGAGAAAAAAGAATATTTACTTCTTATTGCATTTGAAGTCAACCTCACTGCCAGTTATAGGAATAATTTTTGCCATTGTGATTGACAGCAAATGATCCATTGATTTTAGGTCAAGACAATCACAAAATAATCTAATGCTGATATATTTCCCAAAGGCTGGATTAGTGATTCTTATCCGTGGTCACTTCTTATCCTCAGTTAAGAAATAAAACTTGAAAATTAATTTTTTAGAGGTTGAATCCAAATGTCCCTATTTAAAAATAATTAGAATGGCAGGTGCTTAATAGGAAGCCATACCTACCTCTTAGTGGAAAGAGCTGAACAGTGAGGTAGGAGTCTTAAGTTATAGCTTGAGCTTTTCTCCTCTAGCTTTGTGATTGGGCATACCATACAACAGAGCCCTCTCTAGGACCCCCATTCCACATTTCCTATTCTCACCTGTTCCGTAGATCTCAAAAGACTACTTTCACTTCCAAGTCCTGAAACTAAAAATGAATTTCCAGGTCAGATGGCTCAATTTTATTTTGACTAAATTCCTGTAATGCTTAATCTTGGCTGGAGTTTAAGCAGACAGGAGCAGAGATTGGCAGCCTCTTATGTAATTTTACTTTGGCAAAAGGGTTGGGGAAGGAACTGGCTCTAAAATTTTGGGCTATTTATCACTTTTGCCTTTGTGCAATGTGATTAAATGCGCTCCTGGTTTACTAGGAGAGCTGATGCAATTTCCGAGCAGTCTGCAATGGGTTGGGTGCTCTCCAACTAACAAATATGAGAAGGTTGTTAAGGAAAGAGAGCACTTTTAATCATTATCCTTCTATTTTCTCCCCTGCACATGAGTTTGTTTGTTATATGCCATTTTTAATGATGCTTATGACATATCTTAGTCAAGGATCCCAAACATAAAACTAACAGAGGGCCTACTTTGCTCTTAGCTAATGTCATATGATGTTCATTTAGCTTATTGAATGAATTTGTTTAGAAGCATTGGCTGATAAGTCTTAATATAATACTATTGTATCTAATTTACAAAATAATTTAAATGCCATCTTTTGTATGGAGTAGAAAGGTCTATAAATGTCAGTATTTTCTTCTTTGCTTTTTTTCCCATGTCTCTCCTAATGTTGTTTCTGGTACAGAAATCCTCCCACCCCCCCGCCCCCCCAAACATTAATTTGACAAAGAGAAGCATGCAAATTTGAAAAGTGAGGATTACCTATCCGGATATTTGTTCAGAGCAGCACTTGCTTACTTTATAGTTATTTGACTTTTCAATAAAGCATCAGTGACTGAATGTTTTTCTTTATTTTTATTTTGATAAATTCAGTAAAGGCAGATTCTCCATCAAGCACTTCAGTTTTCAGAACCATGATAGGCAAATTATACAACATCCTACTTAATTAAGAAAAGGAATTTTTAATAGAGAGCTCAGAAAAATGCTCTTATACACATATTAGCTGTTTCATAGTATACATAATTATTTATACTTTTGTATTATTCATTGCAGGAAAAATGTTCCTTATGAATATTTTTATATGAAATCTATAAAATATGACTTTAGTATTTGTTAGCACAATTTTTTTGAAAGAATATTTTTTCTATCATATTGTCTGACTAGGTCATAAAAAAGAAGTGGCACTTAATAGAAACATAGTTCATTTGTAGAATGCTAGGAGAAAGATTTTTTTACAGTAAATTATTGTCATATGTAATATACTTTTAAAGTCAGTAAAATTCTGTTAGAAGTTATGAACATTGACAAATAAGGGTATGGCAGAAAGGATGTATTCTATCCACTTTCAGCCTTGTTGAGAATGTTATCAACAATGTTTTTACTTTCCTAAGCTGTCCTTTTCAAATGTTTTTCCTAGTCTTTCTTTGGGTTTTGTGTTCTGTTTAAATTAGATTATTCTTATATGAGTACTTATCATGAGAGTGTTTAAATTTATTTTCCTGAAGAAGGGTTGGTAATGATTCAGTGAAATTAACTGTACCACCAGGTTGTCAAAGGCCCTAGTGGAGATAATTTGACAGGCTTGATTTTATTTGGGGAGCAATATCCATGGATACTGTTACCACTTGAATAGTAGGAACAGTATCTTAGCCATCTCTGTATGCCCAACACCTAGTACATTCATTCCCCAAATATTTATTAAGCACCTGGAGCAGTAGCTGCAGCAATGCTCAAGACAGATTTTTTAAAATTCTCTGCCAGTGGGAGTTTCTAGAGAACTTAACATTTTACATTGCATTATTTTATTTATATAAAATTTATATTTATGAAGCAAATATAAGTAAAATATATAGCATATCAGGGGTGATGAGAGTTCTGGAAAAAATGAAGCAGGGACAGGAGATGGAGAGTTTGGGAGGGGGTGATCAGGGAACACTTCATTAGAAGATGACATTTAAACAAAGAGAAGGTAGAAAAAAGCAAGCTATGCATGTACCTGGGGTAAGAGCATTCCAGGTGGAGGGAAGAGCAGTCTGAATCAGGTTTGTGCTTGGAGTGTTTAGGGCACAGGGCATCCTGTAGGAAGGGAGATCAGGGAGATGCTGGGACTTGGGAACTCATCATGTACTGTCTTGTGAACCATCCTAAGGACTTTGGCTTTTACTTTGAGTGACATGGCAACCACTGGGGTGAGTTGAACAGATGAACCCACTCAGTTAAATGTTGACCAGAACAGAATATACCGTTCAGGAACATGTGAGAACCCCTCATCTGTAGCTTTGCGCTTGTATATTTATATAATGTTTGGTCATCTTTGGGTTTTGTGGTGTGTGTGAGTGTGTGTGTGTGTGTGTGTGTGTGTGTGTGTGTGTGTGTGTGTGTGTGTGTAGAGCAAGGACTAGGGTGAAGGAAGCAAGAAACCACCCTGAGAGTTATGCCTTCTTAATTTTTACACTCCAGGCACTTAATTTTTACACTCCAGGCACTTTACTCCCCTCCCCTCATCCTGGTCCCGGCCCTATATGTATGTGTGAGTGTATGTGCAAGTGTATTGTTTTAATTTGTGAATAGCTATATGAATAAAACTTATCTTTGTTAAAATTTGTAACAAGCAAACAAAAGTATATCCTGTACCACAGATCATTTATATTGTTGAAACAAGAAAGAAGCAAATGTAGCCAATGAATAATGGCCAGTTATTGCTTAACAAGGCTTAGAGCACTTGATATAGTCAGAAGAATAAATACTAGAGGAAGGCAAACCCTTTCCTTCTCTGGTTTCAGAAAGGAAAAGCTGTAAAAAAAGATAACTGCCTTGTAAAGTGTGTGACTAAGTTTAGAAATAAAGATGTCTGACAATAAATCATTATATTTTCAGTATACACACGGATTTTGGAATGGTATATCAATTAAATTATTTGGCAGTCTTAATTCTAGCCTGTTGTCTGAGCTAGAGACAGATCCCCTGGGACGGAGATTACGTGCAGGTACACCCGTTGTCAAAACCCCTGCTGCTGTGCTCACATAGTCTTTTGTGATATGAACCTGGCTGTTTTAATTTTTTTGAAAGTAGGCTAAAGGGAGGGGAGAGCTGAATTTATTGGACATGCAGAGCAGAGAGATAGGCACACACAGCAGATACAACTTCCAAAGGCCTCAGGTTATATTGAAACAGGCACACATAATGTTTTCAGTGTTGTTTTTGAGCCAGTCTCTATATGTCTGACAGTAAAAGCATAATTGCAGGATTGAACTTCACTTTTTCTTCTGGGTTACTTTTGTATAGATTGCATATTATAGCTGGCAAGCCAAGGATGGTATCTAATGTCATGTTTGTTTACCACTATGTATGCTTTTTAAGAAGTGAAAAATAATAGTGATGAATGTAACCAAAACTTACTTCATGAGTCCTATTAAAATGAGAATTATTGAAACACAGGAGTTCACATGGTTTATCATTTTTCCCATCTTGCTGGTAGTTCAGTGGTACAAGTGTTATCATGCCATGGTTTTCAATGACTTTTAAATAATTAATTTCTTGTAATTCTCTAACTTTTGAGGATATGTAAAGAAAGCAAATAGATTGTAATCTGGGTCACTTGTACATATGGACAACTGTTATCAATATCATGTATCTCTGCCATTTCTAGTCCATTTTGTATATTGCTGTCAAATTAATTTCCTACAACTTGGCCTTGATCCCCTATGTAAAAAAAAAGGTTCCACAACTCCCCATTGCCTCTTGAATTACCTTCAGATTCCTCTACCCTGGCATTTGAGGCTCTTTTGTTGATATGTACCAGGATGTTCTAGTTTTTTTGAAAGCAGATCAAATGGAGGGAGGAAATGAATTTATTACCCATGTATACACATTGAACAGAGTGGAGAGATAGGCACAAACAGCATCTCTGACTTCTGAAGACCCAGGGCTATATTAAAACAGGCACAACTTAATTCTTAATTCTACAGCTTGGCCTTGATTGCCTACCTCCCCTAAGCAAAGAGTTTCTGTGTGCCCCACAGACTCTTGAGTTGCTTTCAGATTTCTCCACTTCAGCGTTCAAGGCTCTTCAGGATTTGGATGGCCCACTTCACATTTCTATCTTTGAAGCCTTTGCTTAAGTCAAGCTAGACTGTTCATTGCTCCCTCACACAATTGTGCATCTGATTCTATTTTCTGGAATGCCCTTTTCTTTGCCAATTTCTGACAAAATGGTGTCTGTTTTTTAAGGTCTTCTTTTATGCTATGAAGATTTTTCCTTCTGCACATCAAAGGAAACAGCAAAGTGAAGAGATAACCTATGGATTGAGGGGAGAAAAAATTTGTAAGCCACACATCTGATAAGGATTTAATATCCAAAATATATAAGTAACTCTATAGAAAGAAAGAAATATTCCAAGTAAGAAGTGGGTAAGGGACCTCAATAGACCTCCCTCAAAAGAAGATATATGAATGACTAACAGACAGATGAAAAATGCTCAATATCATGAATCATTGGAGAGATGCAAATTAAAACTGCAACAAGATATCACTTCACACTTGTTAGAATGGTTATTCTCCAAAGGATCAAAGATGAAAATGTGGGCGAGGATGTAGAAAAAAAAGGAACCTTTCTTATACACTATTGGTGGGAATGTGAACTAGTACCACAAATATGGAAAACAGTTTGAAGTTTCCTCAAAAACTAAAAAAAAAAAAATTCCCATATAAGCCAGCAATAAGATTTGAAATCAGTATGTCAAAGAGACATCTGCACTTCTGTGTTTGTTGCTGCATGATTCACAGTTATAATGCTTCCAGTTATGAAATCAACCTAATGGTTCATCAGAGGATGAATGAATTAAGAAAATATGGCATATATACACAAATGGAATACTATTCAATCTTAAAAAAGTAAGAAATTCTGTCATTCGTGACAACATGTATGAAATTGAGAACATTGTGCTAAGTGAAATAAACCAGGCACAGGAAGACAAATACCACATGTTCCTACTTATGAAGAATCTAAAACAATTAAATTCTTAGAAGCAGAGGGTAGAATGGTGGTTACAGAGGCTGGGGGTTAGAAGGAATGGGGAAATGTTGGTCAAAGGATATAAAGACTCAGGAGGAATAAGTGTGACTTTTTTTAGATTAATGGTACAGCATGGTAAATATAGCTAATAATTGATCTCTACACATTTCAATATCGCTAAGGGTAAATTTCTAATGTTCTCATCACAAAAAAATGTTAAGAATTTGAGGAGATTGATATGCTAATTAGCTTAATTTACTCTTTTCACATTGTATTCAAAATTGTAACACCACTTTGGTAACTCATAAACATATACAACTATAATTATCTGTCTATCTATCTGTCTGTCTATCTATCTATCTATCTGAGACCTTTCTCTTCTTTTGACAAACCTCTTATGCTATCTTGGAGTCTCTCATCTTGTGTAATAATCTTCCTCATATTATAGAGATTTGTATACTTGTTATATACTTGTATTCCTTGTACATAAAAGAAAATTTGTATATAATATAAATATATATATTTGAATCAGGGTCTCATTCTGTTGCCCAGGCTAGAGTGCAGTGGCATGATCATGGCTCACTGCATCCTCAAACTCCTGAGCTCAAGCAGTCCTCCTGCCTCAGCCTCCCAAGTATCTGGGACTATAGGCATGCTCCACCATGTCCAGCTTATTTTTTGATGTTTTTGTAGAGATAAGGTCTCACTGTGTTGCCTAGGCTGGTCTCAAACTCCTGGGCTCAAGCAGTCCTTCCACCTTGATTTCCCAAAGTGTTGGGATTACAGGTAAGAGCCACTGTTCCCAACCTTAGAAAGGACATTTTTTATTTTTTATTTTAAAGAGGTGAGGCATGAGTTAGGATTGGGTACCTAAGTGGTGTAGGTACAGGTGAAGTTTGGGCCTCCCATTGGCCTTCACTTAGCCTATTTAAAAAAATTTTTTTTTGAGTTGAAGTCTCACTTTGTTGCCCAGGTTGAGTGCAGTGGCGTGCTCACGGCCACCACAACCCAGACCTACAAATGTCAGGCGATTCTTCCCCCTCAGCCTTTCAAGTAGCTGGAACTACTGGCGCATACTACCATGCCCAGCTAATTTTTTGATTTGTAGTAGAAATGAGGTCTGGCCAAGTTGCCCAGTCTGGTGTTGACCCCCTGGACTCAGGCAATCCTCTTATCTCCACCTTCCAAAGTGCTGAGATTACAGGCGTAAACCACTGCATGCCTATTTTAAGCTGCCATTTATTGCGTCTTCACTATATGTCAGGCAGTACTCGCTTTCATTGATGTAGGGGAAGGATAATGGAGGCTTGGAGGAGGTTGGGGCAGTGAAGGGAGGACAAGTAGACAAATTTGTTGCGTATTTTGGAGGAGGAGTTGATAGGACTTGCTGGTAGAGTGGATGGAGACTGAGGGAGAGAGAGTACCTGGGGAGAAGAAAGGGGAGGGTTGTGGTTCTGTTTCTCCTTATCTGGGCAGGAGAGGAGGTAGAGAGAACAGGTTTTGGAGTGGGAGTAACATCACGAGTGCTGTTTGCACATGCTAATTTGAGATGTCTCTGAGACTTCCAAGGAGGTAGTCAGCCTGGTAGTGGGACACCTAAGTCTATCTGAGGGTAGGGTCAAGGCAGGAGCTTTAAATTTTGGATTTGTCAGCTAGGAAGAGTATAGATGAAGACATGTTCTCTAGAGCCTATGTTTTCTAAATTCTCTATGCCAAGGAGGTCCACAGCCTGGTGCTGTTTCACACCCTGCCTGCTCCTGTCCCTCATGATATAAAAACAAAAATTGAGAGTAAGCTTTAGAACTTTTTTTTTCTTTTCTTTAACCTGTTGGCTAATTTTATGCCTCCTTTGGAGAGAGAATGATTCAAGTCTTTGTCCACTTTTCTATCAGGTTAACTTTTTGCCATATAAGTAGTATTATTTTCTTATATATTCTTTTTTAAAAAAATTTTATTATAGAGATGTGGGGTACAATTCAGGGTTAGGTACACAAATATTGATCATGCCGATACCCCTGTTGATGAGATATGCCCCTCTCTCCCCTTAGCAGTTTCCCCTAACTGCCAATTCCCCCCCACCGACAGTTTCCCATTACTGCCAATCGCTTTCTTATAGCATTATAATTATTCAAGGTCCTCTTATGAGTGAAAACAAATGAAACTCTGTTCTTTGTTTCTGTGATAAATCACTGAGTATGATCGACTCCACATCCATCCAGGTTGCTGCAAAGTCCACATATTTGTCCTTTTTTATGGCTGCATAATATTCCATTGTGTATATGCACCACATTTTTTTTTAGCCAGTCCAGCTTCAGTGGGCAACATGGTTGGTTCCATGTTTTTGCTATTGTGGATAGAGCTGCAACAAACATACGTGTGCAGTTATCTTCTTTGTAGAATAATTTTAGTTCCTCCGGGTATATTCCCAAGAGGGGAATTGCTGGGTCATATGGAAGGTCAATTTCTAGTTCTTTCAGAAATTGCCACACTGTCTTCCAAAGAGGTTGTACTAGTCTGCATTCCCACCAGCAGTATAGAAGTGTTCCTTTTTCTTCACATCCTTGCCAGCAACTGTTGTTTGTTTTATTAATGATGGCCATTCTTACAGGGATTAGGTGGTATCTCAATGTGGTTTTGATTTGCATTTCTCTGATGATGAGTGAGACTCAGCACTTTTTCATGTGTCTGTTGGCTGCCTGTATATCTTCTTTTTAGAAGTGTCTATTCATGTCCTTTGCCCACTTTTTAAAGGGGCTGTTTGTTTTTTTCCCTTCGGTGCGTTTGAGTTCCTGATAGGTCCTAGATGTTAGGCCTTTGTCAAATGTATAGTTGGCAAATATATTTTCGCATTCTGTGGGCTGCCTCCCTGCTCTCTTGATAGTTTCTTTTGCTTTGCAGAAGCTCGTCAATTTGATGAGGTCCCACTTGTCTATTTTATTTTTTAAGGTATTGGCCTTTAGGGTTCTGAATAGGAATTGGTTCCCATTTTCAATTTCCATAAGGGTGTCTCCTGGATTTTCTAAGGTTCTTATAGTCTGAGGTTTTACGTTTAGGTCTTTGATCCATTTAGAGTTAATTTTGTGTCCTGTTTCAATCTTCTGCATGTGGTCAGCCAGTTTTCCCAGCACCATTTACTGAATAGGTTTTTTTCTCCCCAGTAGTTGTTGAATGCTTTGTCAAAGATGAGTTGGTTGAGGAATTGAGGCTTTGATTCCGGAATCTCTATCCTGTACTATTGGTCTATGTGTCTGTTTTTGTACCAATACCAGGCTGTTTTGATTACTGTAGCCTTATAGTAGAGTTTGAAGCCTGGAAGTGTGATACCTCCTACTTTGTTTCTCTTGCTAAGGATTGTTTTGGCTATTCGTGGTCATTTATGTTCCCATATGAATTTCTGTATTGTCATTTCCAGGTCTGAGAAAAATGATGTTGGTAACTTAATGGGTAGTGCGTTGACTCTGTAGATTGCCTTTGGTAGGATGGATATCTTAACAATGTTGATTCTTCCTATCCATGAGCATGGAATATTTTTCCATTTGTTAGTGTCTTCTTGGATTTCTTTGAGCAGTGTTTTGTAATTCTCATTGTAAAGGTCTTTCACTTCTCTGGTTAGGAAGATGCCGAGGTATTTCATTTTTTGTGTGGCTGTTGTGAATGAGATTGTGCTTTTTATTTGGGTCTTTGCCTGCTTGTTGTTGGTATTTAGGAATGCAACTGACTTTTGCATGTTTATTTTGTTCCCTGAGACTTTGCCAAAGACTTTGATCAGTGCAAACAGTTTTTTGACAGATTCTCTTGGATTTTCAAGATATAGGATCATATCATCAGCAAAGAGGGATAACTTGATTTCCTTTTTTCCTATTTGGATATTCCTGATTTCCTCCTCTTGTCTAATTTCCTGAGCTAAGATTTCCAACACAATATTGAACGAGAGGGGTGAGAGTGGGCAGCCTTGTCTTGTTTCAGTTTTCAGGGGAAATATTTCTAGTTTCTGTCCATTTAGCAATATGTTAGCTGTGGGTTTGTTGTAAATGGCACTTACCATTTTGAGGTATGTTCCTTCTATTCCTTAGGTTTCCTTTGAGGATTTTTATCAAGAAGGGATGTTGAATTTTATCAAAAGCGTTTTCTGCATCTAATGAGATAATCATGTGGTTCTTGTTTTTACATCTGTTGATGTATTTAATTACATTTATGGTCTTGCGAATGTTGAACCAACCCTGCATCCTGAGGATGAAGACTATTTGGTCATGGTGAATGATTTTGAGATGTGTTTTTGGATCCGATTTGCTAGAATCTTGTTGTGGATTTTTGCATCTATGTTCATAAGGGATATTGGCCTGTAGTTGTCTTTCTTTGTTGCATCTTTACCCAGTTTGGGTATCAGTGTAATGTTAGCTTCGTAAAATGATTTGGAGAGAATCCTTCTTTCTCAATTGCCTGGAATTCAATATGATTGGTATCAGCTCTTCCTTGTACATTTTGTAGAATTCTGCTGGAAAGCCATCTTGTCCAGGGCTTTTTTTTGTAGGTAGTTTTCATATGACAGAGTCAATTTCCTGGGTTGTTATTGGTCTATTTAGTGTCTCAATGTCTTCTTGTTTCAACTTGGGTAGGTTGTGTGATGTCAGAAAGTCTTCCATTTCATCTAGGTTTATCAAGTTTGTTTCCATATAGGTGTACATAGTAATCTCTGATAATCTGTTGTGTTTCTTCAGGATCAGTTGTGATTTGATCTTTTATATTTCTGATTGTGTTTATTTGGGCTTTTTCTCTCTTTGTCTTGGTCATTCTGGCTAGGGCCCCAACAATCTTGTTAATTCTTTCAAAGAACCAGCTTTTTGTTTTGTTGATGTTTTCTGTGATGTTTTTGTCTTCTATGTCCTGTATTTGGGCTCTTGTTTTTGTGATTTGGATTCTTCTGCTAAAGTTGGGGTTTGGTGGTCTTCTCACCCCAACTCTCTTAGGCAATTTGTTAGACTCTCCACTTATGATCTTTCCATTGTCTTGATGTGTGCTCGTAGAGATATAAATTCCCCTCTCAAAAGTGGTTTCAGGGCATCCCTGAGGTTTTGGTAGGATGTTTCTTCATTTTCATTTGTTTCCAGGAATCTTTCCATTTCTTCTTTGATTTCAGTGTTGACCCAGTCGTTGCTCAGCATCATGCTGTTTAGCATTCATGTCTTTGTAGGCTTTGGGGAAATTTTTTGGTGTTGATATTTATTTTTATTCCACTGTTGTCTGAAAAGGTGCATGGCAAGATTTCAAGCTTATGAAATTTGTTTATGTTTGATTTATGGCCAATGATGTGGTCCTTCTGTGGTCGTTTAGTGGGAGTGTTCTGTTAAGTCCATTTGTTCAAGAGTCTCATTGAGATTCTGGGTCTCCTTGCTGATTTTTTGTCTTGATGATCTGTCTAGGGTTGTGAGTGGGGTGTTAAAGTTCCCAGCTATAATAGCATTAGAGTCAATCTCTTTTTTGTTTGCCTAGAAGCTGCTTTATGAACATTGGTGCTCCTATGTTAGGTGCATATATGTTTAGGATGAATATTTCTTGTTGATGGGTTGAACTTTTTATCATTATATAGCGACCTTCTTCTTCTTTTTTGATTTTTGATAGCTTAAAGGGTATTTTGTCTGAGATTAAGATTGTAACTTCAGCTTTCTGAAGTTCCGTTTGCCTGAAAATTTGTTTCCCATCCTCTTATTTTGAGTCTGTGAGTATCCTTTCTGGTGAGATGAGTCTCTTGGAGACAATATATTGTTGCCTCGTGATATTTTATCCATTTTGCCATTTTATGTCTTTTCAGTGGTACATTTAGTCCATTCACATTCAGGCTAATTATTGAAATGTGAGGGTTTATCTTTGTCATGATGTTCTTACAGAGTTGTTGTTGTACTTGTTTGTTGTCTTTCTTTTGGTTTTTTGGGTTGGTTCATGTGTGTTTTCTTTTTCTTGTACTCTTGTGAAGAACATTGTTGTTATTTCCCCCTTTTCTTCTGTGTTTAATACTTTCTTAAGAGTTTCTTGTAGGTGTGGTCTGGAGGCAGCATAAGTTCTCAGGGATTGGATGTCTGGGAAAGATTTTAATTCTCCCTCACTGATAAAGCTTAGCTTGGCTGAGTAGGTTATTCTTGGTTTAAATTGTTTATCTTTGAGAACTTTGAAGATTGGGCTCCAAGTTCTCCTAGCCTGAAGTGTTTCTTTAGATAAATCTGCTGCTATTCTGATTGCTCTTCCCATGTGGGTAGTGTGACCTTTTTTCTCTTGCTGCTTTTAGGATTTTTTCTTTTATACCTGGTTTGTTCGGGCAGATTATTATGTGCCCAGGAGTTGGTCTTCTCATTTGTTGTCTTGCTGGGGTTCTCTGAATCTCTTGTGTTTGAATTTTCACATCATTGATGAAGTGAGGGAAGTTTTCTTGAATAATTTCATGGAATGTTTGTTCCAGGGTAGTCTCTGTCTCTCTTTCTACCTCAGGAAGTTCAATTACTCTTAGGTTCATTCCCTTGAAGTAATTGCTCATCTCTTGGAGGTTTTGTTCTGTCTCTTTAAGCTTCTTTTCTATGTTTTTGACAGTTTGGTTTAAGAACTTTTTTTTGAGAGAGACAAAGTCTTGCTTGGTTGACTGCATGCAGTGTCACAATCATAACTCAGTGTAATCTCAAACTTCTGGGCTCAAGTGGACCTCCTGCCTCAGCCTCCCAAGTAACTGGAACTGCAAGAACACACCAAGAAACTTTTATGGCAATCATAGCAAATGGTCACTTACATTTTGTATGCCTTTGATTTCATTGTTTTGATCATTCATTTTTATTGCATTTTATAGTAGTATCAGTCTGCAGAAGATTGGACATCAGAATACCTGGTTCATCTCCCAGATGGTTGAGGAATACTATTCTTAATTTTAAAAGCTGAGCAGAGAAGAAAGAGAGAGAAACAGAGGTTGGGAATAAATGGCCAGTGAGATAGAAGGAAAACTTGGATTTGAGCCCAGTCTGTCTAATTCCAAAGCATAGGTGCTTCACTGCGATTTTTACAATGCTTTCTTCACTAGGGAATGACCCCATCATGAGGCATAACACCGACAGAGCTGTGGTCTCTTCATGAAACCTCTGCTTCTAGGCCCAAGGGATATCTCTTGGTCTCTGAAGAGGCCAACTTAGGTTGCCAGATTGGGCTGCATTCCTGGTGGTCCTTACAGAAATGAGAATCTTCTCCCCAACTTCTGATCTCACTTTTTTTTTTGGATGCCCAGAGAAGCCCTATTTGTATCTTATGTTTTTTTATGTTGTGAAAAATCCCTCCAGAAAGCAGCTTTTTTATCTTTTACATTAGCTCCTCTCTTTATGGAACCCTTGTCCATGTGGCAAGACTGAGAGTCAAAGCTACCCTGTGTGCATTTCCCAGCATCCACCCTGTCTCTTGCATAGCAACCCATACAACTACGGATCTGTGATGGTAAAAAGGAGACAGCTGCAGCCAACAGCCTTGCTCAGCCAGGCCTGAGCTTTAAAACAAACTTGAAGATTTTTGTTTCTTAGATGTATCATTTACTAACACAGTCAATTCCCTAGAAAAGTTTTAAGAGGATTGATTTGAGTTTTAGAGGTTCAAGAACTCCTCATGCTTGAGAGAAGAAAAAAATAATGAAGAGAAGACAAAGAACAACAAAAACATATCTGCCACTTGGACTGATTTAAAATTGAGTTTAAAAAATTATTTCACAGAAAGATCCAAGATGGTTATATCTAATGATATAAAAATTTATAAAAAGTTCTTTATAAATTTATAAAAAGTTATAAAATTTATAAAATAAAAAAATTATTAAAAATTTATTAAAAATTTATTAAAAATTGTATAAAAAAAGGGTAGTTGAATCTGGCAATTTGAACTTCAAAAAGTGGTTCTACTATTGACCTTTAGTTTTCCTGAGTTCTAAAATATAGGCACCTTTAATAACTAATTTTGAGCTACTTAGAGAATTCATTTAAATACTCAGGGCACGTTGTCTGGAACCCTCATAATATCTAAGTTTCATTGATTACAAAAACTAGCATTTATTGAGATACTATATGCCAAGCAATGTTTTCAAATCCTTGAAGTAGATAATATTATTGCCCCATTTTACAGATGAGGAAAATGAGGCACAATGAAGTTAAGTAACTGGTTCAAAGTCAGTAATTCAGGAAAAGATTTGTTTTTTTATTCAACTTGCTGGACTGTGTATTCTACTTATGGAAGTCGGTGATATGAAGAGTGCAGATGACAATGTTTTTGTCTTTGTTTTACTTACCGATCATTGGAAATAAACTCAGATAATGCAGTGATAGGATACAAAGATCAATTGTATGTCCTTTGATCTTTTTGTGGATAGTGTCCACAGTGTGCTTTTGACAGTTATTAGTCATTAGAGATACGTTAGTATTTTTCAGTTAACCAACTGCTTTTGTAATATTTAAAGTGAAATTAACACACAGAAATTTGTATATGGATAAAGGTCAGATTTATTATTAATCAAAATCATGTAAGTTCAAGTCGGGCACAGTGGCTCATGCACTTTGGGAAGCTGAGGCAGGAGGATTGCTTGAGCCCAAGAGTTCGAGACCAGCCTGGGCAACATGGCAAGACTTCATCTTTACAATAAATAAAAATAGCCAGGCGTGGTGGCATGTGCCTGTATTCCCAGCTACTTGGAAGGCTGAGGTGGAAGGGTTTCCTGAACCTAGCAGGTCAAGTTTGCAGTAGCTGTGAGCTTGACACTGCACTCCAACCTGGCAATAGAGACTCTGCCACAAAAAAAAAAAAAAAAAAAAAATTCAGTGTCTCTAGGGAATACTTAATGTAGTCTTTATTTTACAATGAAAAATCTAAAAATTGAGCACTTTTTAATTTATCTTAGAGTGTTTATATACTTTTAAAATTTTTCTCACATTTAAAGAAGATTATGATTTGCTCATATTTCATTAAAAGGAAATCAGCTTGAGATTCAAAGCTATCTTTCTGCCAAAGTTAGCAAAGTCTATGAGAGTTATGAGTAGGAACAATCTGCTTTAATCTAAAAATTCTTATTAAATATCAAAAAGTTCATATGCTATTGAAAAAAGTAATTATTCTGTAATTATGCTTATTATGGATTTCCATAAACCACTCTCCATGTCTCTAAAAATGTATACAGCCATGATTCTAAAATAAAAATAAATTAAAGATAAATAAATAAAAACTACAGGATTCTTTTTATGACTGCATAACATTTCGATGAATTAATGTACCATAACTTAAAGATATATTGCCAGCTTGTTTTCCTAAAAGACTGTATTATTTTGAACTTCTACTAGCAGTTTGTAATCACCACTTCTGGATTTTATCTTTAAACAGTCTCTTGTCAGTTATTTTTGGGAATAAAAATCTTGTTATTTGAACTTGCATTTCTTTTGGGGGGGTTGAAATCAGGGTCTCTCTCTTCACCCAGGCTGAGGTGCAGTGGCACAATCACGACTCACCACAGACTTAAACTCCTAGGCTGAAGGGATCCTCCCACCTCAGTCTCCCAAGTAGCTGGAACTATGGGCACGCACCCCACGCCCGGCTAATTTTTTAAATTTTTTGTAGATACGAGGTCTTGCTATGTTGCCAAGGCTAGTCTCAAACTCCTGGGTTCAAGCAATCCTCCTGCTTTAGCCTCCCAAAGAGTTGGGATTACAGGCATGAACCACAATGCCCAACCTGAACTTACATGATTTTGATTAATAATAAGTCTGACTTTTATCCATATACTTCATATTCTGAACTCCCTGATTTTTTGAAGGGGGGGTGGGTTGGAAGAGAGAGGCATGTCCTTCCCTTTATTTTCCTAAAGATATTAACCATTTTTCTGATATGTTATACAGATTTCTTCTCAGTTATTAGAAGATCTTCTGATTTTAGATCTAGTACTCTTGCATAACTGTTGAGGCATGATCTAGTAGAATTCTTTAGGGTCACTTGTAAGTAGTATACCATTATTGTTAAATGGTTTCCAAAGTACTTAAGACAATATCTTTCCTGATTTTTGTCTGTATATCGCCCCCAGAGAAGCAGAACTTTTCTTATTTCAAAGGACTGCTTTCATATAGACTCTGCCCAAGGTACTATCCACGTTACTATAGCTAATATACTATATTATATACTTTACTATCGAAGTTACAATAATCTAATAGTATCCAACTTACTATGTCAAGTTTCTATATCATCAGTATAATACTAATTTTCCTATAAATTTAAATTTTAGTCTGCAGCCACTTCCTTTCCATACCAACAATTTTCCATTTTAATGAGTCCCCTAGGAGGATGTGTGGGAGTTAGGATTTAATAATGCCCAGATTTCCTCCTGGGTAGAATAAGAAAGACTTCCAAGGGAAGTGGTGGAAGTCCCCTAAGATTACTTATTTCTACACAGTTCCAAGCAAAGTAACAAAAGATTTCCCTAAGAGAATGTAGGGAAGAGGGAAAGCTTCTGCTCAAAATCTCAACTGTCCATTTGTGTTAGTGTGCCTGCTTTTCTTATATGCAGCATAGCATAAGCTGCAAGTATGAAAAGCTTAAAACATTTATTCTTTAAAGTAATTCTTACTAATAACTAACAAAATGGATATTCTTAAAAATACAAAGCACATACTAGCATTTGCCAGACTTTGTTAAGAATCTTATAAATGCGTATTAAACCATCTACCATATTGTAAGAGACTCTCCATTCATAGCCTAGGAACACTGCTAAATACTTTTGGTGGCAATTCTTTGTCTATGACTTATATTGCACATTGTGTGTTCTAATTAAGACTTAAAAATTTGATGCCAACATGTTTGCTGTTATTTAAGAATGGCTATCCTTATTCTAGCTGAAAATAGGGAGTCCTTCTGCTATACTCAAGGTCAGGACATTAATTGCTTCTTTTTACTTTACTAATAGAAATATGCCCTAGCAAGAACAGAACTTAGTTGAGCTTTCTTTAAGACTGTTGGGCTGCATTTCATTTGTTTTCTAACATTGAAGTAAGCACCTAACATTGCCTGAATGCCAATCAAGTTGGCATTTCACCATCTGGACTGAAGTGGAAAATTGCCATGTGCAATGAATTTGTGTTTTTGATGCCAAAAATGCCTTTAATGTGTTCATTTGTTATACAGTTATTTTGTTTTCTAGATTCTGCGATTTTAAAGAATCAAGAAGTTATGATGAAAGCAATGCATGTTTGATGCCAAAAAAGTTAAAATAATACTGAATGATATTCAATAAAAAAAAATCCTACCCTGATGACTCTACACATCAGAAATAATACTTTTAAACAATGCTATTATTTTAGAGGGTAACACTCAAAAAACTCTACATTGGTCTTTCCTCTTTGATTAACTATACCTCTCACTAAGAAAGATGAAGAGTTAGCACATTTAATTCTTCTTCTGCCTCACTTAACCCTCTTCTACCTTCTTGGTCTGTCAATTTCTGACTCTATGGACTCATTAGGATGTAAGTTGAAGAATGAACATCTCCAATTATTCTCAGCTTCTCCCTCACTCCAACTACTAAATTCTAACAGCCCTTTCACTACTTTTCATTATCAAAATTGGACATTTACATTTTTGATGTTCTTATAATGAAGCTTGCCTTGCTTCGTCTATAGGCTATTCTAAACATTGGAAACCAGAGAGAGAAATGCAGCTCTGGGTTACCAAACCTGGAGTTTTTTTAAGGAGAATGTTCAAGGTATCAAGTAAAAATGGATTCTCTTGTCTTACATTCCACAATTGCTCATAGTCGTATCACCTTTTCATTTGTTTCTAGTCAATGACATTCTTCTACTTTCTCTCCCTATTATAGAGATTTTAAGTGCCTTTTCTGTGTGTGTGACAGGAGAAAAACAGTACTTCCTCCCGATATCACCAAGATACTTTGTCTTCTTAATTGTACTATCATGTAAAGGGAATGGTTTCCCTTATTTGTCTTAAGTAGAGTATATCCCTGTTCATCCTGACCACTCAATAAAAATAACGAGTCTACCTTCCCTTCCTCTGCCATTCAGCAGTACCTCTTTTTTTTTTTTTTTTTTTGAGTTGGAGTCTCACTCTGTCACCCAGACTGGAGTGCAGTGGCCACTCCTGGCCACCGCAGCCTCGACCTGCTGGGCTCCGGCGATCCTGCCGCCTCAGCCTTCCAAGTAGCCGGAATCACAGGCATGCGCTACCACGCCTGGCTGATTTTTTAAATTTATTGTAGAGATGAGGTCTCACCAAGTTGCCCAGGCGGGTCTCGAACCTGCGAGCTCAGGCAGTCCACTCACCTCAGCCTCCCAAAGAGCGGGATTACAGGCTGAGCCACTGAACCCCTTCAGCAGTACCTCTTTTCCTTACTGTCCCTCAATTTCCATCTTTTATAGATCCAACTAGGCGTTTATTTATGAAACTGTCATTTTACTGTTTTCAGTCTTGATGTAAAACCTGGCTATTAAAGCATAAATGACTAGAGAAGCCTCGTACTGGGATAACAGACGTAAGCTACCGTACCTAGCCAGCTATTTTCTCTCTTTAATTATATGACTAAAGTGAATAAAGTGCTGCTTTAGATTTTGGCCACACTTGTACATTTCCCGTGGATGTTCTCTTTGGCTTTGAGCAAGTGACTTTGTTTCTCTAAATGCCTGGATTTCTCCCATCTCTCTGGAATGCATACTTATTTTTCTTGTTGAGATATAATTGCATGCCATAAAATGTATCCTTTTAAAGCATACAATCTGATGAGCTTTGTAAGTTTTTTGGTAAGAAATCCACAAAAGATGATAAAATAGTAGAGTGAACATCTATATATCCACCACCCAGAACAAACCGTTATAATAGTGCCCTTTGTACTAAAATGATTCTGAGGCTAAGCTGATGTTGGTGAAATATTATTTTACTGTGTGAATATGCAAGTGAGAAACCATTCCTTTTTTGGTCACTGTCTCCTAAGACCATAATCATTCAGATCTCTTTGAGTGTTCTCTGTATTCTGTAGCAGCAAATTTAGAGATTTCTTTACTGGATGACTTTGAACTTGTTCTGTTTTTAGTACAACATTTTGAGGTGTGAGTTTAAAATTCTTGAAAAAAATTGCAGAGATATTTGTACCTCTTGATTATATAAGGTTAGAATTTTCCTTCATTTGGGATAAGGATTCAGCAGGACATGAGCTGGCCCATTTTCAGGGTCAGGATTTGGGGTCTGGAGGAGAGCAAGATTCAGGTTAGGAGGGGTTAGGAATTAGAGCTGTCCTTGTGTTGAAACCAGAAAACCAGGAAACACTGTGGATGATGCGTCTCAAAGTCCAGGACAGAAAAGGGCCTAGCGTTCAACAAAAATAATTTGAAAATGTTTTTCCCAAATTCTGATCAGAGCATATCTGTTGTCTGTCCCTCTTTTTATGTGCTGCTGATGCTAGCTGCCACAGTTCCACAGATGAATCTGAGACATGCCAGTATACCATCTTCCTTCCAGAGTTACTAGTATGTTCAGCCACACATACCCTGAAACTATTTCAGACAGATATACTTTAAAGCATCATTGCATTAGGTTGGCTTTTTAAAAACACAAAGCTGAGAAGTAATAATTCTATCTACTAGTTGATCACTAGATTCCAGGGCATTTTATATTTTTATACTACCCTGGGTACTATTAATCTCATCATTGTTCCTGGATTCATGCTTAGATAGCTATTACTGGATGTACTGTTTCGATTTTTCCCAGCACAGATATCTCCTTTATTATTTTTAAACAATGGTAAATGAATATGTATAATCATTGGTTTTATTACTTTTTAAGCAGGGACTGAAATGGTAGCTTAGGATTGTTATTTTTTAATATACAACCAAGTCGGCCAATGCACTCATCTAATTCTTTGTCTCTGTTTGGTTTGGCTTGATAATCAAACCCAGAATGGCAATGAGAATTACATCCCTATGCCCATTTTATTACATTCTTATTTATAAGGTCTTTGTTTAATGCAAGTATCTGTTATATCTAATATCCTAGGGCCAGGCTTTACATATGGCAGATAATAGTGGACTTCACAATCAGTGCCTTCTGGTTCCTGGGGTGGGGGGCTCCTTTGCATTATGGAAATAGTTCTAGAAAACACAACCACCTGTAAAATCTCTTTTACAGAAACTTAGCTCTCTGGGGCAGATTTTATAAAAGCATTACTTCATCAGCATGCTTAGATGTCACATTGCTCCACAAATAGTGATATATGGAGATCTGCTGTCCCTCCAGAGGATGTGTGGCTAGATATTTTGAGAATAATACAGAAATTTGTGACTACCTATCTAAATTCCTTCATATCTGCCTCCTTCTCCTTTGTGACCTCTGTCACAAATACTATGTGATAATACTTAACTATTATATTCCTGTTCCACCTTTGCAAACACAACTTTGACTTGACTATAATAGCAGTTTTACTGAAACATTTTTCATTGTAAGTCCAGCATATGTATTACCATAAACCAAAAAATAATGGAATTGCCGTTTGGCTTTCAAATCCCTGGAACATACTGAGAGTGGAAAATATTTTGTTTATCTGTGTCCAGAGAAATGAAGGACATGGTACTCTGTTGGCCCTACAGATAACCAAATAAATAAATGATCTTAGATACCTGAGTAAACCATTGCTCTTTGGACTGAGACTGTTTATTATTATCCCAAACATAAGCCTGCCTTCTCTCTTCATGTTATTCCTTCTTTCTGAAACATATTATAGTAAGTAATTGGAGGTTTGTGCTAGCCTACTTAATTGAGAACTTCTTGAGGTCAGGGACTCAAGGATATATATCTTATTTTTGTAAACCTTTGAAGTATCTAGAACTGCATTTTGGACATGGTAGGAAAAAAAAGGAATTCCAGGATTGTCCTTGCTAACTTGCTCCATCTTATGTAGTCGTGTAAGCCACTTTAAATCCTTTCTGGAACAAGTGTAAGTACCATGTCCTTACATAAAAACTATGTCAGCTTTCTTTTTTTTTTTTTTTTTTTGAGTTGGAGTCTCACTCTATCGCCCAGACTAGAGTGCAGATGTTAACTTAATTAATAGATATTTACTATGTTTTTACTATATGAAAGGCATTTTGGTGGGCACTGTTAGAGGCAAACTAAAAAGTCTTTACTCTCAGAAAACTTACCATTTAGTCATGAAGAGAAGATTTACCCCTTTAAAAATTGTAATAATCCATGTAGGATAATGTGATGAGAATTTGGTGCTATGATAAATCATTTCAGGCAGGAAAGCACACAACTCTATTATACGCCCAGTGGTCTGGGAAGACTTGCTCTCACAGGGAGTTGAGCTGGGTTTCAATGGATTGGAAGGACTTGGAAAATGGAGAGCAATGAGGAAGGCCTTCTGAAGAAGGAGGATTGGGGGAACAAAGTGAGAGTTTGGGAAACAGAGGCAGTGTTTTGGGAGAAGCGGAAAATCAATTGGCAAGAATGGGGACTTTGGGAAAGTGAGGGATTTGGGGTTAGGTTGGAAACATGGGTTAGGGCCATATTATGGAGGGCAGGAGTATATGATTATAGAGTTTGGATTTAGCTGTGTAAACAGAAAACCAGTTCCAAGGTTGTTCCTGAGCAAAGGAGTACCGGTGCCTAAGGGGCATTTTAGGAAGATTTGGTGTGGAATCAAAAAAGGATGAATTAGCCGGGCTTGGTGGCTCAGCCTGTAATCCCACGCCTTTGGGAGGCTGAGGTGAGTGGATTGCCTGAGCCTGCGGGTTCGAGACCCGCCTGGGCAGCGAGACCTCATCTCTACAATAAATCAAAAAATCAGCCGGGTGTGGTAGCGCATGCCTGTAATTCCGGCTACTTGGAAGGCTGAGGCGGAAGGATCGCCGGAGCCCAGCAGGTCGAAGCTGCGGTGTCCGGAAGCAGCCACTGCACTCCAGTCTGGGTGACAGAGTGAGACTCCAACTCACAAAAAAAAAAAAAAAACAAAAAAGAAAAAAAGGGTGAATTAGATTAGGTGGGAGCAGGGAACAGAGGCAGGAAGAAATGTTAGAGTTATTGAACCCAGCTGTTTAAGTTGGGAGTTCCTGAAATTGGGAGTTATTGGTGAAAACAGAAAGGAAGAATGAGATGCCAAAACATGTTTATAGAACAAATCGGCAGTGGAGGGCTAGGTTTCTGCTGCAGGTGGCATTTGTCAGAAGTATCTGGTCTAGACTTATTGGGAGCAAATGCGTCCTTTATCTGATTATAAGAAGACTGAATTTGGATGTTGTAAACAGTTTCCCCAGGTGCCACTTGTGCTCCTGGATTCTGAAGAAAATGGGGTACAACATTCAAAGGGTTTGTCTCAGCAGGGTCTAGCTCAGAACATACATAAATAACTTCAGCCCAGCATGTTACAAGAAGGCTGACTTTTATGTTGTTTAGTATGGCTGATTACATTAATTCTAGAGATTAAACATTAGACCTTCGAAGAGCGTGTTTTCTCTTGTGGTATGGCATTACAGTGGCTCACTTACCCATGATGAAACCACATGAGCATTGGTTACAATATTTTTATTCTAAAGGGCAAAATTGTTTTGGACCTACTTTGTATTGCTAGAACGTTCAATCAAAGGACTCAGAATAATGGTAGTGTTTCCTATATCCCTTAATAAGGGCTCTATTCCCTCTGTTTCCCTACTTTAGCCCTATCACCTATTAGTACTTGAATCACACTATACCTGGCATCCCGCCCAAATCTTCTTAAATTACCAATGAGACTGTGTCACTTCCGGGCTTAAAGCCCTTCTAAATGGTTTTGCTTACGTAACAAAGTCCAAATTCTATAACCTTATACTCATGGCCCTCCACCATACGATTGTAACCCACCTTTAGGATTCATAATATAGAGTCAATGATTCCAGCATATTCTTAATCATTGTATTTATATCAGACAGATACAATAGTATAGGCTAGCAATCTGACCATTAAGCTAGGTTTATATAACCCGAAGTTCAACTGGAGCCCAAGTCAATGCCAAAAATTCACTTTTATACTTTGAGTTTTAAATTTTTTAGTTTTGTGTTTAAGAATTATTTTCATAGATATTTCCATATATTAATCTACAGAGTTTTTCTTTTCAGTGACTTTGATTTTAAAAATTAATTGATTAATCTCTGTCCTTTTTCTAGAAATTATTTGACAGTTTACAATAATTTATAAATGATATAAAGTTAGCATAATTAAAAGTGAGCTAGAAGAGACTGTAGGTGGAGCTTTTTATGACCTAGTGGACTAAGCAATGATTTCTTAGATATGACATTAAAAGCACAGCAACCAAGGAAAAAAATGAATAAAATAGACTTTATAAAAATTAAAACCTTTCATGTTTCAAAGGTCATTATCAAGAAACTGAAAATGCAGTCCATAGAATGGGAAAAAATATTTTCAAATTATATATCTGATAAGGGTGTATTATTCAAAATACATAAAGAATTGTTATAACTCAATTACAAAAATCCATGGATAACCTAACTTTAAAATTTGCAAAGGATTTAAATAGACTTTCCTACAAAGATGATATATAGATGGCAAAAGCACATGAAAAGATACTTTCAACATCATTAGTCACTAGTGAACTTCAAATCAAAACTAGAAGGAACCACTTCACACTTAATAGCATGATTGTATAAAAAACGACAGGGGATAACCAGTGTTGGATATAGAAAAATTGGAACCCTAATATATTGCTGGTGAGAATGTAAAATGGTGTGCCTTTCTGGAGAAAAAAAGTTAAATATAGACCAGGTGTGATAGCTCATGCCTGTAATCTCAGCACTTTGGAAGGCCAATGTGAGAGGACTGCTTGAGCTCAGGAGTTTGAGACCAGCCTGGGCAACATAGTGAGACCTTGTCTCTGCAAAAATTAAAAAAATTAGCTGGGCATAGTGGTGTGCACCGATAGTCCCAGTTACTTGGGAGGTTGAGGAGAAGGGAAGATTGCTTGAGTTTGAGGCTGTGGTAAGCTGTATTCTTGCCACTGCACTCCAGTCTGGGTGACAGAGTGAAACCCTGACTCAAAAGAAAAAAAAGTTAAATATAGAGTTACCATGTGACCTAACAATTCTACTTCAAGCTATGTAACGATTCTACTCCAAGTTATGTAACCCAGAGGATTGAAAATACATCTGTGCAAAACTTGTACACAGATGTGTATAACAGCATTATTCATAATAGCCAAACAATGCAAACAACTCTAATATACATCAACTGGTGAATGGATAAATAAAATGTGGTATATCCGTACAATGGAATATTATTCAGTAATAAAAGAGAATGAAGTGCTGATGCATGCTACAATATGGGTGGACCTTGTAAACATGTTGAGTGAAAGAAACCAGCATTTATATGAAATATCCAGAATAGGTAAATTGGCTAGAGAAAGACAGTAGTAGACTTGTGGTTGCCAGAGTGGGGAGGAGGGAAGGAGGAGTGACTGCAAATGGATATAGGTTTCATTTGGGGATGATGAAAATATTTTGGAATTAGAGTTGTGACGGTTGCACAACTTTATGAATATGCTAAAAATCACTGGATTGTATCCTTTCATAGGGTGAATTATGATATGTGTTGTATCTCAAAAACAAAGTAGATGAAGTCGAAACAAGCATACCAATATAAAATGGTTTAGGAATAAAACTAGCCTTATTCTGTAAAGATCCAATCCCTTACTCTTGGTTGGCAATGAATTTAGCTCTAATTTGTGTAACTTATGGATCAATTACGTAATCTATAGTTTCATACAGACTCTGTGGCTCCAGACATTCTCATGGTGACCAATCATTATTTACTCAGCCATTTCTCTCAGGTGGAATTCTATCCTTCAATATAGGAGACAGCACTCCAGCTTTTATAGTCCACATTTATTTTAAGGGAATACATTCTTGTGTATACATTATATTAAAAAGAAACATACCTCATTTTATGAGTTTTTGGATGAAGAATGGAAAGCCACAGAATTAGGTTGATTTATTTGGATGAAATGAAAGTTAACTGATGTAATATTACCTATATTCTCAAACATGTTTATATTCTAGTGAATTGGCTTAAAGAGTGAGGAAAACTGTTTTTTTTTTTTAATTGGCTGATAGTTTTACCCAGTAATTGTACTGAACATGGCAAATAGCATGGCTTTTTACTAAAACAGCTCACAAGCAGAACCATCAAAAAGAAGTTTTCCCAGCAAACTACTGTTCCATCAAAATACTGCCTTTTCCCTGTTGCTTAAAACACAGCTGTACAATCTCATTTTCTCAAGTGTGGGTTTAAGAAACACTGTGGATTTCTGTCCAGATTCTATTCCTTAGCCACGCCATCCAGTTTCCTATGTTCTGTGTGCTGAGGGCAATCGTGGATGTTGAAGTCAGAGGACTTCAAAACTCATTCAGCAGTTTTTTTTTCCAATTTGGGAATCAGTGCAAATTACTTCAAGATTTGTTCCTTTGGGTTACTTTTATATCAGAGATAATTAGTTTGGTCACGATAGACCAGAAGCTCTTAATCTTTTTTAAAAGGGTCATTTTGCTGGAGTCCGTGGAGCTTGGTGGTGTGGTCAGCTGTGGGACTAGGTGGGTGGTGGCAGCCTGCATGGAGAGCCCTGGTGTGCTTTGGAGCTTGGGGTATATCTGTGCCCTTTAAGCCTCTGGAGGCAGTCAGTGAATGCCATGATGGAATGCATTGGCTTTGGAGTCATCCTGCATTCATAAATTAGACCTGCTACTTGCTCACTGTGAGACTTTGGTCTAGTACTTTACCTAAGCCTCACTTTCCTCATCAACAAATTAAGGTAATAAGAGCATGAGGGTGATGTGAGGATCAAAGGAGCTAAAGTATGAAAGATACTTAGCCCAGTGTCTGATACACATAGAGTCAATGCTGTGGCAACACCTAGAAAGGTGCCTACATATGCTTACTATATAATTGTTGAATGAATGAATGGACTCCCAACTACATGTTGGAAAACACTACTTAATGAACACTTCAAAATAAAAAGTGGTTGGGTGTGGTGGCTCATGCCTGTAATCCCAGCACTTTGGGAGGCCAAGGAGGGAGGATTGCTTGAAGTCAGAAGTTTGAGACCAGTGTGGGTACCATAGTGAGACCCCCTCATCTCTACCAAAAAAAAAAAAAAAAAATTACCCAGGTGTGGTGGCATGTCTGTAGTCCCAGTCACTTGGGAGGCTGAAGTGGGAAGATCATTTGAGCCTAGGAGTTGGAGGCTGTGGTAAGCTATGGTGGCAGCACCTACCTACCTACCTACTACCTACTTACCTACATAAATAAAAATGGTTTGGAACATACAGAATAAAGAAAAATGTGATATGCATCTTGCTATATAATTTTCAGCCTATACAGTTTTCAGCCTAGACAATATAGTGAAACTCCATCTCTACAAAAAATAAATAAAAATAAATAATTGACTGGATGGGGTGGCTGGTACCTGTATTTCCAGCTACTAGGGAGGCTGAGGTGGGAGAAGCACATGAGACTAGGAGTTTGAGGCTGCAGTGAGCTATGATTGCTCCACTGCACTCCTGCCTATGTGACAGAGGGAGACCCTGTCTTTAAAAAAAAAAAAAGAATTCTACAGTTTTTCCTACTTGCTTCAGGTTTTTGAAGAAAGAAAATGTTAGAAATATGGTTGAATTCCCCTATAAGTCCCCCCCAAATCTCTTTAATCTCTTCTTCCCAGAGGCAATTGCTATACTGAATATAGTGGTCTTACTACAATACTCGTGGAGTATTCCCACACATATGTAAATGAACAATGTACATCACAGCTTTGTATATTTTTATACTTTCTATAAGAGCATCTATAGCTTGCTTTTTCTTTTTGGCCTCATCATTATATCTTTGAGATTAATTCATGTTGATACATGTTGCTATAGTTAAGTCCTTTTTTTTCTTACTGCTATAATAATACTGTTGTATATTTTATGACTGTATAGTTTATTTACCCATTCTTGTTGTTGATGGAAATGTGGATGTTCCCTCCTTTCACTTTCTTGCTATTACAACAATGATGCAATGACCAGTCGTACATATTTCCTTCTGCTGCAGGGTGCATAAACAGAAGAGAAATTACTGGGGCTTTGGGTTTGTGCTTCTTTGCTTTTACTGGGTATTAAAAATTTGCTCTTTCTAGTATTTGTATGGATTTATATTACCAGCAGTGTAAGAGTATTCTCATTTCTCCACGAATTTGCCAACACTTGTCATTGTGAGGTTTGAATATGAAATGACATCTCACTTTAGTTTTAATTTGCATTTTCCTGATTGCTAGTGAGTCTGAGTAACATCTTTTCATATGTTTATGGTCATTTGTTTTTCCTCAATTGTGAATTGCCTATTAATATCTTTACCCATTTTTTAACAGATTACTATGTCTCTTAAGTTTTTCATTTGTATTTATTTATTTATTTATTTTTTCTCTGCCACACTTAGTCAATGCTTGAGTGACCCAAGTACCTTTGTGTATCTTGAAATAACTTTATCGTTCCCTAAGCAGGATATGTTAAGTACATATTATATATTTGCTGTGCGTGACAGACTAGGTATGGTATGGCCAGAGTCACAGAGGGTAAAAGTATTCATCAAGACGTTTATGAATTAAGAAAGATAGATTTACTAAAGAGAAGATACACTGTAAAGGGTACAATGGGCAGACAGCAGTCATAGTGTCTGCTGTCAGCTGCCTGTATTTATTTATTTTATTATTTATTACTTTTTAGAGATGGGGTCTCACTATTTTTCCCAAGTTGGTCTAGAACTCCTGGGCTCAAGCAAACCTCTCACCTCAGCCTCCTAAAGTGCTGGGATTACAAGTATGAGCCACTGTGCTTGGTCTGTGTCTTTTAAAAATTGATTTATAGATGTTGTTTATAAATTTTGGATCATGGGCCAGGCTCGGTGTCTCAGCCTGTAATCCCAGCACTTTAGGAGGCTAGTCTGAGGCAAATGGATTGCCTGAGCCCACAGGTTCAAGACCAGCCTAGGCAACTTGGCAGGACCTCATCTCTATAATAAATCAAAAAATTAGCCGGGCATGGTAGCTAGTGCATGCCTGTAGTTCTGGCTACTTGGAAGGCTGAGGTGGAAGGATCACTGGAGCCCAGCAGGTTGACACTGGGGTGGCGCCACTGCACCCCAGCCTGGGTGAGAGTGAGACTTCTATTAAAAAAAAATTTTTTTTTTTTGATAATGATTGTTTGTCAATTGTATATTTTATAGATCTTCCAATTTGTTTTTATGGTGACTAGTTTTGAACAGATATTTTAAATTTTAATGAAGCCAATTTTATGAAATATTTCCTTTATAATTTGAGCTTTTTGACTCCTGTTTAAGAAATTCTTTCTTGCCACAAGGTTACTAAAGCTATTTTGAATTCTATTCTAGAAGTTTTACAGTTTGGTTTTTTTTTAGTAAGATTTTAAATTCATTTGGAATTTATTTTTGTGTATATAGTGGCCAATCAAGATGCCAAGAGACCACTTTACTTAACATTGGGAAAATTCTCAATGTGTGAATTGAGAAATACTTTTTTTTTTGGCATTTGTTTTGGATCTTCTTAAATTCCATATTCTAGTTTTTGATATTGTTTCAAAACACAAACAAATATTTTAATTATTACTTGAAATGTTATGTTGTTCCTAAGGTGAAACTACTCCTTTTTGGTGAAAGCTGTTTAAACATTTGCTTGCTCGGGTAGATGGCACCATCCATTTATCTTAGTGCGCTTGCAAACTCACTTTAGAGAAGATGACAAAGAGGTGAAATGAGCCTATTTTTTTATGCCCTGCAGTGTGCCGGCTTCCCAAAGGGAAGTAAAGATGTTGATGATGAAATTTAGAGATTCAGTAGAATTCTTTTGCTTACTTTATTGCCATTATTTATATGAGTTCACACTTAATGTTGTTTTTGCAAGGTCGACAGAGTTGAATTGCTATAACTCAGAAAAACTTTTTGCCCACTGGAGAATGAAACTTTTTTTTTTTGAGTTGGAGTCTCACTCTGTCGCCCAGACTGGAGTACAGTGGCCGCTCCCAGCCACCGCAGCCTCGACCTTCTGGGCTCCAGCGATCCTTCCGCCTCAGCCTTCCAAGTAGCCAGAATTACATGCATGCACTACCACGCCCGGCTGATTTTTTGATTTATTGTAGAGATGAGGTCTCGCTGCCCAGGCAGGTCTCGAACCCGCAGGCTCAGGCAATCCACTCACCTCAGCCTCCCAAAGGCATGGGATTATAGGCTGAGCCACCTATAATGAAACATTTTTTGTGAAAATTGCTTTCTACATACTCATATTTGTTTTGTGACAGCAACAACAAATCTCTAAGTCTGTTCCCTAAAACTTTTTACAAATTATACACTCATGTTCTTTGGAGGTATATAAAATAATTATTATTAGTTTCTGAAAAATACAGAAATGCTTTAAAAAATGAACTCGAGTTATACAATCTAGATAATGCCTGTGCACATTTAAAAACAAGAAAAGTGACACACATATGTAGCTTACATCTAAATGTACTTGCAAAGATTTTGCCTTTCCTAACTCCCACTGCATCTCCTCAAAAGTAGTTTCTTTGTATTCCTCCTGAAGAAATACACTGAATTTCTCTACATACCATTTCGTACTTTGTTTTTAAATGTAATGGGCTACCATGGGGTTGTGTCACCCAGCGCATACAGATATGCTGCATCCTTGTTAATGCCAGGATCATATATTGTATGGATGGACTGTATTTTAAAACAAACAGGGCAATCCCTTCGGGTCCCCTCCCACTGTGGGAGCTTTTCTGTCCTCTTAATAAATCCTGCTTTCTAAAAAAGTAAAAATAAATAAAAAAATAAACAAAACAGTTCTACATTTCCTACTCATGGATATTTAGGTGTTCTAGGATTTTGTCTTTGTTTCTGCTTCTTTTTTGGCTTTGGTTTTTATAAACTATGCTGTGGAAAACATACTTGTACATATATCTTTGGTCCATTTTTACTGGTATATCCATCAGGCAAATTTCTAGCAGTGGAATGTGTTAGTTCAAGATTATGTGCTCTTTAAGTTCTGAGGATTATTAATCAATTTAAAAACCAGGGGTTTAAAAAAATACATTCTTAAATGCTACTTTTGGAATGAAGGCCTGATGCTTGTGGAGGAAGCTTTCTCCCCCCCCCCTTTTTTTGTTGGTATTGAGTTATTTTGTATTGCTGTGGGTGGAGGGAGAGGAGAGAAAAAAGAAACATAATTTTACCCATGGTGTGTCTAAATATATGAAAATGTAAATAAACCGTGTCTTAATTTGATATTCTTCACTTGACTGTAAGAATAAGTAGTCTCATTTACTGCCAGAAGCAAGGAAGACATTGAGCATCTGGTGGTTCTACCTGGTCTGGTCAAGGAGCA